>NW_006160229.1:5104818-5116670 GCF_000334495.1 Tupaia belangeri chinensis
AGCGGTTCCTGGAATCTAATTGCATTGCAGAGTTGTCCCACCTTAGAGCAAAGGGACTGGACTCTTTGTCCTTTTACTGGTCATCCTAGTAAGAGTGTAACTTCCCAAACATCTCTGGGCAAGTGTGGTGGTAGGTATAAGGACAAATACAAATAATAAGAGACTTAATTATCTCTGCTGAAAATAACGTATGAGATTGTTCTCTCCTCCTTCTTCACAGAACATTTACTTTCAAAAACTTGTTGTAAATACTTTCTTCTCTTTCAAATGGATATAAACTGTTTTGAAGATGAAGTAGGCCTTTTCTCAGTTTTGTGATTTAGGAATGTCTTTCTCAAGGACTCTTTAAAATGTAAACAACAAGGGAGAATGCACCCTATCTCTCAGTTCCTGTGGGAGGGTAGGAGCCTAACTTTGGTGGGCACTTTGCTCCAAGTTGCAAAACTACCTCCTGTCATAAAGATATGAGAAGTTTGTTTTTTCTCTGGATAAATCCAGGTAACTAACACAGACAGTCCCCCCACCCCCCAATTACAAGGTAGAGGTAAGTTGAGTTACGTATTTGTGCAGTCAAATTCTCTTGCTTGAAGACTAGTCATTATTTTGAGAATGTGTGTGTAATGGGTTGTATCTACTTGACTATATTGCGGGTGAGTCCTTTCAGTCTTTTTTTAAATAATTATTTTATTTAACTTTATTTATTTATTTATTTAAATTTGATGAAAAAGAGAGAGAGAGAGAGAGAGCAAGCAAACCACTAGGTCTGGGACTCAAACTCTGGTCGGCCATGTGGAAGTCCAGTACCCTTAACTACCACGCCACCTGCTGGCCTCCCTTTCTGTCTTTGTATGCTCTTAGCAGATTGACTATGAGGTGCAAGACACTCTGTTTTAATGCTTCTTCAACAGTAAAACTGTTTTTTCCTCTTCCTCTACTACCATTGTGAGAGGATTTCTGGTTTGGGAAAATATTTTGCTTGTAATTATACTTCCCCAGCAATTTTGGTGAAAAGTGTAGAAAAATCTGGTAGTTCCTAAATAGAGCAGACAACTGGTCAGTGGCCACAAAACAATCAGTTTAGAGATCTTGAATTATAAAAACTCTCCCTTCTAGGGACTAGGAGGTGGCACAGAAGTTAAGGTGGCTGGATCCCACATGGCCAGCTTCACAGTTGTAGTCCCAGACCCAGTGGCTTGAAAAACATGCTAAGCATGTGTGCTTGTGTGTTCAAAATCCCAGGAGGAGAATGGAGGAGAAGGCCATCCCCCTTGGAGGGTGATTTCTCACTTTCCTTCTCTCTTTCTCTCTGTCTGTGTCTGTCTCTGGTAAGTGCATGTGCTCTATAGCAATTTTTTAAAGTCTCATTTGGTGGGGGAGAGTACTACCTAGACAATCCACGCTGTACAAATTGAATATTTTATCATTAAATGAGCATGGGCAATATAGGTTCTGAAATTCCATCAGAATAACCATATAGTTGGAAAATATGGGAAGACTGCAGAGTTGTCCTCATGTCTCTCCTTTTTTTGTCAATTGTTAGAGGGCACATGTGCTCACCAGAGACAGACAGAGGGAGAAAGCAAACCCATGGGGCCTGGTCATGTTGCAATCTTTTCTCTATCTCTCACTCTTTTAGGATCTGGGGTATGCTTGCACGTCCGCTCAGCTTGTTTCCCAAGCTACAGGGGTTGGACCTTGAACTGTGTAGTTGGCTATGTGGGATACAGCTTCCTCATCTACTGTGTCATGAGACTGGCTCCAGATCTCACTCTTAGATGGTTACTGTCTCTCTGTTACATCTGGGATGGTTATACACAGGAGAATCCAGTACTGCAGTGGCCTGAGGATGGTTATTTTGATTTGGATAAATTAACACATTTCTGTAGCTTCTTAGAAGAGTCTCATCCTGAGTGAATGAGTTGCTGGTATTTGTGGGATGAATACCATTCTAAGGAAAGTTCAAAATGACTTAGATAGCCAAAAGGAAAGAAAAAAAGGGGAAATGTGAGAATTAGGCACTTTCTCTTTCATAGACACCTCCTCCTCCTTACTCTACTTCCCCTTCATGTGTTATTCCTCTCTGCCTCTGACTGACTCTGGTAACTATTGGAAAGGAGGAAGTGATGATCTTCATAGGGGTTTTTCTCTTTATTGGTGGATTTCACTGTAATGGGAGATAAGGGACAAACTTTCTACCACTATATACTCTGCTTCAGGGTATAAGCTTGTGTACCTGGTGGTCTAGTTTTGAGTCCATTTCAGGTCTTAGGCCAGATTCCACCTCCAGGAGGCCTTTATTGTTCACACACCACATAACTAGAAAGGCAGAAGTAGTACAGAAACAGGATCACAGAATGACAAAGAACTTGAATAAAAGACTGTGTCCCCAGGACCAGCAGATGGTGCAGTGGTTACGTTGCTGGACTCCCATGCAATCGACTGTGGTTTGAGTCCTGAACCCAGCAACTTAAAACACACTAGGTGCATGTGCATGTGCATGTGTGCCCAAAGTTCCGAGAAGAGAATGGAAGAGAAGGGCTTGTAGCATGGCTATCCCCCTGGGGGGTGATTTCTCACTTTCTGTCTCTCTGTCTCTTCGGAAAGCACACTAGCTCTATAGCAAAAATCTCTCTTGCTCAAAATAAATAAATAAACAAATACATAAATACTGTGTCCCCAGATGAAGGCAACGGAATGGAGAGTAGTTGCACTGGGAACTTGGAACAAGGCAAATAAGCCAGGTATTAAACTGATGAATGTCCACACTGGAAAGGAAATCAAAGTGTTATATGATTTGCATTTTCCTTGTCTCAATATGAGGAAAACCAGCTCTCCCTGTTTGGATAGCCGGCAAAACCATGCCATCAAGAAGCTACCCATGGGGCTGGCAGGTGGTATGGTGGTTGAGGTGTTGAATTTGCACATGGCTGACTGTGGTTCAAGTCCCAGACCTGGCAGCTTGCTTTCTCACTTTCCCTTTCTCTCTTTCTTTCTCTCTCTCTCTGCTCAAATAAAAAATTAATAATAACAAATAAAATAAATACGTAATTTTTTTAAATAGGTTTTTGTGTGAGCACTCACCAGAAAGACAGAGAGAGACAGAGAGACAGAAAATGAGAAATCACCCCCCGGGGGCCATGGCCACCCCACAATCCCTTCTCCTCCATTCTCCTCTCAGGATCTTAGGCACACACACACATACCCGGCGTGAGCTTAAGCCACTGGGTCCGGGACTTGAACTGCGGTCGGCTATGTGGGAGTCCAGCGACATAGCCATTACACCAACAGCTGGTTCCCATAATTTTTTTTTTTTAAAAAAGAAGTAACAGATACTGAGGACTCCTGAGTAATTTACATGCCTTTGTCACTCATTTAAAAGCTTTTCCCTGTGCACAGAAGTCTACAGAACTACTCTGCAGTGTATATTCATGCCTGGGGGTGTGCACTGGCTATTGCATGGAATTCTGTAACCAGCAGACTTTGCTCCTTTGATGGAGCAAGCACGTCGGGGTCCAGAAGATTACCACACCAAGGAAAAATGACTATCCACCACCCTCCACGATTTTGGATTATCTCAAGACAGGGATTACCTTTCTGATAAAGGTGAGCTGGGAAACATTGAAGTGGTGAACCCAGAAGACAAGTGGGTCCCCCACTGATTTCTTTCTGTGATCTGTCAAGGCATTCCAAAAATGTATTGGCATGGATCCAAGGACAGATAAACACTGCCCTCTGGTCCTACCACCTTTGTTTTAGCTTTCTTTCCGGTTATCCAAATCCAAGTGAAGGGGAAGCTGCTAGGATGACAAGGATAAACTATTAGTTGAATCTTTAGCAGCAGTTACTCCGTTTGGGCATAATATCAAAACAAAGAAAAGAGATTAAAGGCTGCTCTGTGGTCTGCTCAGTTAGAACTCTTTACTAACAGGAATAATCCCAAAGCTGGTCAACCTACGAAGGGTGTAAGGGAGACCACCTGTTGATTTTGCTAGAAGGCAGGGTGTTGGACGAAGGACGGTAGAAAGAGATTCCGTAGCATGCAAGAACTGCAGAGACAAGAGAGAGTCTAAAGGACAAAACCTTCAGCTAGGAAATATTTGGCACATCGCTCAGAACTGACAGGGAATCTCAGAGGTGGGAACTGATGAATCATAATGTCGGTAACTTTTCCTCAGACTAGTCTATCCTTGCTTTTCCTGACAGATGCTTGTACGACTCATTCTAATGTCCTCAGAAATTTCCTACTTCCCATTTGGCAACAGATCAATACAGGTTGTTGTATTTTGGGCCAGAGTTCTTTTCGTCTATTTTCCTCAGTAATTCCTACATAGACAGGCCCTCTGACTGAGGGACACATGTCCTTAATTTGTCCTGATTCATCTATAAGCCTAGTATGGAGAGACCTGCTGTGCAATTTTTTTTTTTTTTTTGCAATAGGGCACGTGCGCTTGCCAGAAAGACAGAGACAGAGAGACAGAAAGTGAGAAATGACCCCCCCAGGGAGGATGGCCACGCCACAATCCCTTCTCCATTCTCCTCTCAGGATCTTGAGCATGCATGCACACGTGCCCGGTGTGAGTTTAAGCCACTGGGTCCGGGATTTGAACTGTGGTCGATTACATGGGAGTCCAGCGACATAGCCATTACACTAACTGCTGGTCCCACCTGCTGTGCAGTTAAAGGCTGCCATTTTCTTCATTCTGGGTGGAGTATCTGTGGAGTTCCCTTCAGAAAAGGTACCTGGTTTGGTCACTATGTGCTTCTGAAAGAAAAAAAGATGTGACAGAGAGTAGCAACCTAACACTGTGCTGAAAATAAATCCCCTCGACATGAGGCCTAAAATCATAAAAGTTTTAGAATAAGACAGAAAATGTTCATGGTCTTGTGTTAGACAAACATTTCTTAGCTAAATCCACAAAAGCATCATCTATAACTGAAAAGCATAGATAAATCAACTTCATAAAAATGAAAAACTTTGGCATTTCAAACTACTTCATTAAGGAAATGAGAAGATGCCACAGACTGGGAGAAAATATTTGCAAAATTGTATATCTGATGAAGGACTTATATCTAGAATACATGAAGAATGCTTACAACAGCAAAAATATAATAATAATAATAACAACAACAATAATAATGCAATTTAAAGGTAAGCCAAAGACTTGAAGAGATATTTAACCAAAGGAAATGATGATGCTAGGTTGAGATAGCCATTAAAAATAGCTTACCAGAAAGGTACGCATGGAGAACAGCAGAAGGCATAATGGTTATTACGTTGGACTCCTACGTAGTCGACCGCGGTTTGAGTCCTAGATCTGGCGGCTTTAAAACTCACGCCGGCCGGGTACATGTATGTGCATGCCCAAAATTCTGAGAGGAGACTGGAGGAGAAGGGATTGCCGTTTGGCCATCCCCCCCTGGAGAGGTGATTTCTCGCTTTCTGTCTCTGTCTCTCTGGCGAACACACACACGTGTTGTATAGCCAAACAAACAAACAAACAAACAAAAACTCTCAAAAAAAAAGAAAGAAAAGAAAGTCATGGCCATTTGTAAAACAATAACGTATGTTGAGAGCTCAGTGAAATGGAATAAAAGCAGTCATAAAAGAATTAGAAAAACAAAGGATAATTTAAAAAAGGGGCATTCACCCTATACTACTCCCATATTTCCAGTAAAGAAGGAAGGCAAATTTGGAAAGATAGTTGACCTCTACATGAGTTCATACACATTTTGGAGAAGTAAATAAGATTGTTCTTCCATTAGCTCTTGTAGTTCCAAACTCTGCAACTATTCTGATTTCAATATTGTCTGCAAAGTTTTTCTGTTCTAATAACCTATGTTCTACAAGGCTTTCCTCCCTCCCTCTTCTCTCCTCCCTTCTTCTTTCCATCTATTCCTTTTCTTTCGCTTTTTCTCTCTCTTTCTTTCCTCTAACAGATAAGTCTAAATTCTTGTTTACTTTTGCTTATGGAGTCCATAGCAAAGAATTTTTCAAGAGTTTTGAGACTCCTCTACTGTCTCCTCTAATCATTCATAGAAAAACTCAGAAATTTATTTCCCTGGAGGGATCTATAGTTTTTCAAAATGTAGATGATTGGCTGGTAGTTTCAAAAACTAAACAGTTGGGAACCAGCAGTTAGCGTAATGGCCATGTCGCTGGACTCCCACGTAGTCGACCACGGTTCGTGTCCCGGACCCGGTGGCTTAAAACTCATGCTGGGCGCGTGTGTGTGCGTGCCCAAGAGGAGGAGAAGGGATTGCGGAGTGCCCATCCCCTCTGGGGGGGTGACTCGCTTTCTGTCTCTATGTCTCTGTCTGTCTGGCGAGCGCATGCGCCCTATAGCGAAAATCTCTCAAAAATAAATAAATAAATAAATAAAAAAACCAGAAAGGCAAAATTGACCCTTTGGCTTTGTTACAATTCTTTGCTTTAATAAGGGCTTAACACCTCACTAGACAAATTGCAAGATTGATTTTATTTCTTTTTTCTTTTTTGAGAGTTTTTTGCTGTATGGTGTGTGCACTTGCCAGAAGACAGAGAGAGACAGAGACAGGAAACGAGAAATCACCCCCCAGGGGGGATAGCCACACCACAATCCCTTCTCCTCCATTCTCCTCTTGGGATCTTGGGCATGCACGCTCACACGCCTGCTGTGAGTTTAAGCCACAAGGTCCAGGACTTGAACCCTGGTCGACTACATGAGAGTACAACGACATAGCCATTATACCAACTGCTGGTCCTACAAGATTACTAAGGTAAAATATTTAGGACATCTCTTGTCAACCATAGGCTAGAGTGTTACAATCTATTTGGAGTCACCTCATTTTGAAAATCAAATGGCTTGCTTAAAACAAAACAAAACAACACAAAACAAAACAAAACAAAACAAAACAAAACAAAACAAAACAGAAAAACCCCTAGTGCTAGGATCTGAATGTTTGTGTTCCATCCACCAATTCATTGTGTTGACTCCTAATCCACAAGATGATAGTATTATAAGGTAGGCCTTTGGGGAGGTGACTAGGTCATGAGGGTTGAGCTCTTTTATAAAAGAGGCCCCAGAGAACTGCCTGGCCCCTTTCACCACATAAGTATGCAGTGAGGAAGTGCGGTCTATGAGGAAGCAAGCCCTCACCAGACTCAGAATTTGCTGCTGCCTTGATCTTGGACCTCCCAGCTTCCAAAACTGTGAGCAATAGATATGTTATTTGTAAGCCTCCTGGGTTATGGTATTTTTCCTGTAGCTGCCCGAATGGACAAAGGCAGACAGTTTGGGGACACATACATTCTTGTAGACAGTAGATTCCAGTTTTGCAAAGTGGAATGTATGATATCAAAGTATGATAGTGGTTTGGTCTCTAGAATCTGAAAAGGCATTTGAACAAGTAAAATTGGAGAAAACGTCTCGCCCAGTTACAAAGAGGAGCTCACGTTTTGAAAAGCCCAAGCTGATGTATGCGCTGTCCTTGTTTAAAATGAAGATTTAATAACGGTGATTGGTAATGTAAGGTGGCTAAAAATGGCTCCCTTAAAGCTTCCTACCTGTGGCCACTTATCAGATAGCTTTGGATACTTATGTTTTATCTGGACTTGAGCCTGTGTAAGTAGGTGGGTTAATACCAGTTACTAGAGCTGCAATTTTTGGTCAGGACTTAAATGTAAAATACATGTATTACTAACAAATATACATTTGGTGTCTGTCATGCCACAGAGACATTTTTATAAAGAAAAAGAAAGGAAACAGGTTTTATTACATAAAGGAAAATCTCAGGGAAAACTGATTTGTTAGGGACTTTATAACTGCCTGCTAAGATATCAGCCCTTCATTTTGCTGACAGAGCTGCTTCTAACTTAGAAGTTCCATGCTTAACACAATAAGAAACTTTCGTTTATTTAAAAATATGTGCTTTGAAAAGGAAATGTGCAAATGTATTGAACAAGTTTCTGGGGCCAGCCGCATAGCACAGTGGTTAAGGAATCAGATCTCACCTGGCCGACTGCAGTTCAAGTTCTGGCCCCAGCTACTTGAAAACATTCCAGGCATGTGTACATGTGTGCCCCAAAACCTGAGAGGAGAGCAGCAGAAACAAAGGGATTTGCCCATACCCCACAGGTGGTGCTTTTTCTCTCTCCCTCTCTCTCTGATGTGTACACACATCCTCTGGCAAAAGAAAAAAAAGTTGCTAAAAGAAATTTAACTGGGGCTGGTCCATGGCCTAGTGGTTAAGGAGACTGGATCCCACATGGCTGACCTGTATTCAATTCCTAGACCTGGTGACTTGAAAAATACATTGCTTGTATGTGTGTGCATGCCCCAAATCCTTACAGGATGGAGTGGTGGAAGAGAAAGGATTGTGGCATGACCACATCCCATTGGGGGTTGCTTTCTCCTTGTCTGTCTCTTTGTCTCTCTCCGGTTAGCCCACACACCCTCTGACTTATAAAAAATAAATTTGACTGTAATATAGGAATTATGTAATAATTCCTACACCTTGATCCTGGTTTGCTTGACTACTGTGGAGTGTCATTAACAAAGTCATCTGAAAAAAAATAAAAGAGGAATTTTAGGCCCAATAGAGGTAGCAACACCACGTGGTGGTTGGAGTCTGCATGGGAGGCTTGGGTTTGGTTCCCAGGCATCCCTGTACACACCAGACCTGCCTGTAATCCTACCTAATTGAGAGGCTGGGGCAGGAGGATTGCAGTGTGATGAGTACCTATCAGAAGATGCCTGGGTCTCCCACACCAGCCCCTTCTCTCATGGGAAAAAAGATAAAAGACAGAGAACATTTAAATACACTAGATTCTTACAAGACTTACCAAAAATATAACATAATTCGAAATATTTAAAGCAAATTTGTAGATTGTCAGCTGTAAGTGAAACTCCTAGTGAAAAAGAGGGGAGCCCTGTACTAGGAGTCCCCATAAACATGTACTGTATTGTGTAGTTGACTACAGGTACAATGTAGAATAGCAGATCTGGATGGCCTGAAATCTTTCCCTCTTCAAAAGAGGAATAAGCTCTAGAGATCTGCTATTCTACATTGTATGCAATACAGTTACCCAATTCGTGAAGTAGATCTCTTGTTAAGTGTTCTTATCATCATCAAATTAAATCCTGTTCAGGCAGCAGTAAAGTCTTTCTTTATATACACAATTCCCCGGGGCCAGCAGGTGGGGTGGTGGTTAAGGTGCTGGACACTCCCACATGGCCAACCATGGCTTGAGTCTAGGCCCTGATGGCTTGCTTTCTCACTTTCTTTCTCTCTCTCTTCGTGTGTTTCTCTCTGGTCAAATTAAAATAAATGAATTAAACCATAAAACTAAATAAATACTTCTTTTTTGGGGGGTACCAGCAGATGGTATAGTGGCTATGTTGATGGACTCCCATGTAGTTGACTGCGGTTCAAGTCCAGGACCATGCCGGAAGTGTGCGTGTGTGCCCAAGATCCTGAGAGGAGAATGGAGGAGAAGGGTTTGAGGAGTGGCCATCCCCCCTGGGGGGGGGTGATTTCTCACTTTCTGTCTCTCTGTCTCTCTCTGTCTTTCTGGTGAGTGCACGCGCCCTATAGGGGGAAAAAACATGCTGGGTGCGTGTGCATGTGTGCCCAAAATCCTGAGAGGAGAATGGGAAAGAATGGATTGTGGCATGGCCATCCCCCCGGGGGGTGATTTCTCTCTTTCTGTCTCTCTGTCTCTCTCTGTCTTTCTGATGAGCGCACATGCCCTATAGCAAAAACCTCTCCAAAAAAAGAAAAAAAAATGAGGCTATATGGACAGACAGCCACCAGATACATACATGCACAGAGAGATGACCATGACAGTGAGAAGGCAGCCATCTGCAAGCCAAGGAAAGAGCCCTCAGCTGAAACCAAACCAATCAACACCTCAATCTTGGATCAGTTTTCATTGTTTAAGCCACCTAGTCTGTGGTGTTTAGTTTTGGCAGCCAAAGCAAATTAATGTAGAGGTATTACAAGAAGTATGGGGGATAACTGCAGGAGCAAAGTCCTTGGGTAGGTAAGATTATTATTAGCTAGAGCCATAGAGAGGTCATACATTGTAACAGGATGGAAAGCAGAGTAGATGGCTGCATATGCAGGTTGGTAGGGTGGTTGATTTGGAGATGGGTCAAATAACTCTATTTATTCATTAAGTAAGAAACGAGACCATCAATTGGAAGTAAGGAGGGTAAAGAGGGAATTTCAGATTTGATGAGAGAAATCTGTTTTAAATAATCTTCTAATAGGGTAGGTGCTAAGCCTGAATCTTTGTGTCCCTCTATAATTCCTAAATTAAAATCTTCATCTCTGGGCCAGCAGGTGGCACAGAGGTTAAAGTGGCTGGATCTCACATGGCTGACTGTGTGGTTGGAGACCCAAACCTGGCAGCTTGAAAATCAGGTCAGGCATGTGAGTGGGCATGCCTGAAATCCTAACAGGAGAATGGAGGAAAAGGAATTGCAGCATGGCCTCCCACTCTGGGGGGCATTTTTCATTACTTTTCCACACACACACACACACACACACACACACACACACACCACCATGAGCCCCTGGCAAACACACATGCTCTATAACAATTAAAAAAAAAATCCTCATTCCCTCAGTTTACAGTATTTAAAGATGGGGCCTTTGGGATGTTATTAGGTCATGGAGTGGTGTCCTCATGAATCTGAAGGAGACCCCCCTCCCCTTTCCACCATGTAAGGGTAGAGCAAGAAAGCACATTCTATGAATCGGAGAGCAGACCTTTGTCAGAAATCAAGTGTGCTGGTGCCTTGATCTTGAACTTCTCAGCCTTCAGAACTGCGAGAAATAAACTTCCATTGTGTATAAATCATCCAGTTTATGATATTCTGCTATTTCAGCCTGAACAGACTGAGATGTGGAGAACTAAATGAACTGAGGAAATGTAGTTAAGACTTCTGGACACTACTAAAGGCCCAATTGAGTTGTGAGGTCATAAAGTTAAAGTGACTCCTGTCATCACCGTTTTAAGTATTTTTCTAGATATGTTCAGCTGGTAGGAAGTTGATTTTAATCAGAGTTGGGATTTTTGACAGATGAATATAATGGAAGGGAGTAGAGCAAGAATGGTGAAGGAATCTTTAAGGAAACAATTATAACAATGAACCATAGAATCTAAGCTGGGTAAGAAGGAAAGTGATGCTTATGTGATGATATGAAAGCAGTGATGGGCCATGAAGAAGTGCTGGGTCAAAGAATTGTTGGAATAGGAGTACTAGAATAAATGAGCTAGAAAGATATGAGATTGCATTTAGAGTGAAAATGTTTGGAATTGAGATTTCCAAGGAAGTGCATTTTATTGGTCATGATAAGGATTTGGTTATGGCTGTGAGGGTGAGTGGGGTAGCACAGGTAGTGGTGGCATATCAGGAATGCAATATTTTGTGATGCTGGCCCACATGAGAAGGTCTTGGGTTCCAGTCAAGAGGTCTCCCTGTATATGCCAAGTACACATGCGCCTGTCATCTGGTTTGGCGGCTGGGGGTGGACTGTGATATGAAGACTCTGTTGGGGATATCTCTCTCTCTCTCTTTCTCTTTTCCTCCTCATCCTCCCCCCCTCTCTTTTTCATGGTAGAAATAAAATAGAAATAAACTTTCAAAAAAGAGTACGGGTAGAGCGAAAGCCAAGATAACTGGAAGTGAGAAAGTCCCGCAAGTCAGAGGCAAGGGTGTTGGACTAATCATCCATATGGACATAAAATTTTCCATGAATGATAGCAGAAGTAGTGGTTGAAAGAAAGACAGTAGACAATGGGACCAGCAGTTAGTGTAATGGCTATGTTGCTGGACTCCCACGTAGTCGACCGCGGTTCGCGTCCC
>NW_006160229.1:5116769-5136700 GCF_000334495.1 Tupaia belangeri chinensis
AGGGATTATGGTGTGGCCATCCCCCCTGGGGGGTGATTTCTCACTTTCTGTCTCTCTGTCTCTCTCTGTCTGTCTGGTGAGCACGTGCGCCCTATAGCAAAAACCTCTAAAAAAAAAAAAAGAAAGAAAGAAAGAAAGAAAGAAAGAAAGAAAGACAGTAAACAAAATAATAAAGACTATTGGGCCAGCTGTTGGTATGGTGGTTAAGGCAGCTGGCTCCCACATGACTGACTGCATGACTAGAGTCCTGAAGATGATGGCTAGAAAAATTTGCTGGGCACATGTACATGTGTGGCATCTCAAGAGAAGAGATTCCTGAGTGACCTTCCCCTGAGGGCTGCTGGCTCACTTTTTCTCTCTTCTTTTTCTGTCTTCAGCGAGTGCACAGGCCTCCCAGCAAAACTAAAAAGAATGAAAAAAAGACTATTATGCAAACTGCGCCTCAGACAAGGTATTCTGTATAACCAGAATATACAGGGAACTCAAGCAGCTTACCGGCAAAACGTTATCAATCCAATCAAAAGATGGGCAAATGAGCTGAACAGATAACTCTCTAAGGAAGACATACAAATGGCCCAAAAGGATATAAAAAGGTGCTCAACATTGCTTATCACAAGGAAATGCAAATAAAAACCACAATTAGATAACACTTAACCCCATTCAGAACGACTAAGATTTAAAAAATAAAGAACTGTAAATGCTGGTGAGGCTGCAGTGAAAAGGGAACACTCCTACACTTTTGGTGGGAGTGTGAATTACTACAACCAGTGTGGAAAACAATATGCAGCTTCCTCAGAAACCTGCAAATACAACTACCATATGACCCAGTAATTCCACTATCAGGTATCTACCTGAAGGATAGGAAAACACTCAGTTGGAAAACTATCTGTAGGACCATGTTTATTGCAGCATTATTCACAATTGCTAGGGCTTGCAATCAACCCAAATGTCCAAGAAAAGATGAATGATTGAAAATGTGTGGCACGAGACCAGCAGATGGTGTTAGTTATGTTGCTGGACTCTGACATGGCTGATTGCGTTTCGAGTCCTGGACCCGGAGACCAGAAACACATCAGTGTGTGTGCATGTGTGCCCAAGATCCTGAGAGGAGAATGGAGGAGAAGGGATTGCGGTGTGGCCATCCTCCCTGGGGGGGAGGGGATTTCTCGCTTTCTGTTTCTGTCTCTCTCTGTCTCTCTGGTGAGCACATGTGCCCTATAGCAAAAACTCTCTTAAGAAAAAAGAAAAAGCATGACACATATACCCTATGGAATACTACTGAGCCATAAAAAACAATGAGACATTTGATAGAAAGTTGACGAATATGGAAGATTTAACTCTAAGTGAAGCAAGGCAGACTATGAAAGAAGCATTATATGTTCCTGCTTAATATATACCAAATGACTGCCCTCTATGGCAGAATCTGAGATATTAGAGAGTATAATAGCAGGGAGGGAAGGCAGCTGTAGATATTAGAGACAGTATAGGAGAGGGTAGGTAGTGAGAGTGGGAGAAAGGGGATCAAGGAAAGAAGAAAACATTTGTCAGACACGAAAATGAGAAGTTATCTGTTGATAATGTATGTGGCAATGTCTTTGACTTGACTGATACGCACTGTGTTCATGCTGGGGAAAGTCATTTCGTATGCTGTAAAGATGTACAGTGATTAAATGTAATAAAATAAATAAAATTAAAATTAAAAATGACCATAATGTTAAATGAAAAGGGAGTAAGAAAGAGAATGACATTTACAGTACAATACCATTTATGTAAATAAAAGATACACATAAAAGCACATTGCATACTTTATGCGAGAACATATATGTTTAATAACATTTATTGTGCATATTAGATCAGTCTCTTTGAAGAGAGTAGTGTTTGTGAATGGAGAAAAGATATTCAACTCCTCAGGTAGAACCACACGTATGGTAAACTGAGTAATATGATTAATTCAACCTTCTGTATGAAGTCGAAGAACTATTTAACAAGTGTTAAGTAGTAACTGTGTGTATAGTCCTCAAGCTCTTTTTCATAAGCATATTTAAATGTTTTTAAAAACAATTACGTATTTATTTAATCCCGTTTGTTATTATTTTTAAATTTGACCAGAGAGAGATAGAGAGCAAAGGAAAGGGACAGCGAGAAAGCAAGCTGCCAGGTCCAGGACTCAAACTGCATTCAGCTGTGTGTCAGTCCACTGCCCCTGCCATGATGCCACCTGCCAGTCCAAGCATTTTTTTTTTTTTTGGAGAGGTTTTTGTTATAGGGCGCGTGTGCTTGCCAGACAGACAGAGAGAGACGGAGAGAAAGAAAGCGAGAAATCACCCCCAGGGGGATGGCCACGCCACAATCCCTTCTCCTCCATTCTCCTCTTGGGATCTTGGGCATGCACGCACACGCGCCCGGCATGAGTTTAAGCCACCGGGTCCAGGACGCGAACTGCGGTCGACTACATGGGAGTCCAGCGACATAGCCATTACGCTAACTGCTGGTCCCCCAAGCATTTATTTTAACAAGGGAGATCATACCACATAAATGCTATTTCATTATTTGTTTTATAAACTTACTGCATTTTTTATATCTTTTCTTGTCAATACATAATTCATGTCATTCTTTTTAGAAGTTGCTTAAATATTTGATTCGATGGGTATATTACAATTTAAATCTATTCCTCATTGATAGATATTTGCTCTTTTTTAATAAAAAAGGTAGTCCTGTGTATTTGTTATTTTACGCAGAATTGAGCAATATTTCGAATATTCAGGTGTGTCAAAATAGTATATGGTACTTAAGTACAAATGAGACTTTTTTTTTTATAAAGAAAGAGTTATTTAATTTTACTTGTTACGGTGGGGGGTGGCGGTGGGGAAAGGCCACACCACAATACTTTCTTCTCCATTCTCCTCCCAGGATCTTGGGCATGCTTACACACACGCACAGAATGGGTTTGAAGCCATGTGGTCAAAACTCGAACTGTGGTCGACCATGTTTGAGTCCAACGATGCAACTGCTATGCTATCTGCTGGCCCCAATGGGATTAAATTTAAAACTAATTAGACACAACTTGAGATTCTACCAAAAAACATTAAAATAAGTAGTTTCTAGATCTATTTAGCTTCAGCTTAGTCCTACGATGGTCACTGCCACCTTCCCCTGAAATGATCAATATACAAAATCCTTAGTTCCAATAATCAAATCAAATCAAATCAAATCAAACAGTGAGTATCCTTCTCTATGGATGTGTGTAACACATAATCTTACCTGGGTGGAGAAATGGAGAAGGGATCAGGGAGGCGAGGTGGTGCTTTCTCCCTCTCTCTTTCTTTCCCTGGTCCCTGGTAAGTACACGCAACCTCCTAGTAATTAAAAAACAAATGGGCAATAGAAACGGACAAGTACTTCACAGAGGAATAAACACGGCCAACAAACATTTAAAAATACTCAACCTTATTAGTAATCATAGAAATTCAAAATAACAAAACTTTAAAGTCTGAAATATGAAGTGTTCGCTATGATATGTAGCAATAGGAAATCATACCCTGCTTGTGGGAATGTAAATTCGAATAATTATTTTGGAAAACAATGATTTAAAGATCCCTCTGAACTCTAGGAATTGTAGTGGGAATAACTAAATAAGTAAGCTGGAAAGATAGAAGGTTCTTAGTAAACATAATATTTGAATGTGTGGTTTAGAAGGAAGGCTGTGTGATGACAAAGTGTAAGGTTTGACCTTGCAAGTAGTTAGCTAAAGTGAAAAGAAACTATTCATTGAAGATAATGAGGTACATCAGTTTGAGTTCAATCAGGACAGAGAAACCACACAGTATTTTGGACAGGAAAAGTTTAACATCAATAATCAAGGACAACAGTGTATTGGTATGTTGAGTAGCTAGTATGGAGTTAAGTTTATAGGTTTGACGTAAGTCTGTTTCTGTAAGGGAGAGAGAAAATTTGGCCCAAAGCAGTTATCATACTGAAGTGCAACCTAGCTTGACAGTTTGAGCAAGTGTAACCTAATTTCAAAGTATGTTGTGACCCAGCAAGTGAGTTGCAGCCAATCAGCAGCAAACCCCTCAGCCAATCAGAGTCTGAAAGCTGCTAGAACATGACCATATAAGGCAACATGACCAAATGGCAACGACAGCCAATTGGGTTATTTCTGTATGGCACTTGCTTTTCTCTGGCAATATATATAACCTGTGCCTGTGGGTGGGGCATTTTGAACCATTTTAGGTCTGTGGTGCTGCTTAGTTCTGGAACTTATCTCTTGGTTCAATAAACCCAATTAAATTCAACTGGTCTCAAGTTTTTGCATTTTAACAAGGAAAAGGGGACTCTAAAAGAGTATAGGAGACAGTTAGTGTAATGGCTATGTCGCTGGACTCCCACATAGTCGACCGCGGTTCGTGTCCCGGACCAGGTGGCTTAAAACTCATGCCGGGCACGTGTGCATGCGTGCCCAAGATCCCGAGAGGAGAACGGAGGAGAAGGGATTGCAGTGTGGCCATGTCCCCTGGGGGGTGATTTCTCGCTTTCTGTCTCTCTGTCTCTCTCTGTCTGGTGAATGCACGCACCCTATAGTAAGAAAAAAAAAAGAGTGTAGGAGTAGCAGATACAATATATAATAGCAGATGATATAAAAATAATGTGTAGAACTATACCCCTAGAGCTATGACAATGCCCCACTCCACCATGGATTGCAATCTAGGTCTTGTTAGAGAAGTTGCTGTGGTGCTAAGTTGGTGGAACTTACTGGATATCTGCCCCTCTAGGCTAATGGTTTGCATGAGGGTTGTCTCATCGTTGACACTTGTTATATAAAAAAACGAAGTGTAATGCCCAGGAAAGCTACTCCTCACTGTGCATTGGGGAAATCAGTTCTGCAGAAGGGTACTAGGAAAGCTGGGAGTTGGGAAGGGCCTGTGATCTGAGTGCAAAAGAAACAGGAGGCAAAATCCCCCTTCTTGCAATGTCTTTCCACCACAGCCTACTGGTAAAACTTAATAGTATGTGAGCTGGCAAAATAAAAATTATTTCAAAGCCCCAGGCCCATTTTTACAGAACAAGCATAAAGGGGGGCTGAGAGGTAATAAATCAACTACAGGTAGGAGGAGGAGGTCAAGGAACTGAGTGGCCATGGTGTTGAGTTGTTGTTTCTGTGGATATTGAAATAGCTCAGGTGTGGGTGGGGATTGGAATGGAGTAGAAGGTTATAAACCAATTTGTTTTTGTAAGTGTGACCTTCATCTATCTGCATCATAATCAGGTGAGGTACTTAAATAATACAAATTCTTCTGCAATATTACAGGCCTTCTAAACTAGAGTATCTGAGAATAGGACCCCCAAATCCATGTGTGAGTGCACGTGCACGCGCACGAGTGCGCACCAGAGGGTACATGCATGTGAGAGAGGGAGGGAGGGAGGGAGGGAGAGAGAGAAAGAGAGAGAGGAGAGAGAGAGAGAAAGAGAGAGGAGAGAGAGAGAGAGAGAAGAGAGAGAGAGAAAGAGAGAGGAGAGAGAGAGAGAGAGAGAGAAAGAGAGAGAGGAGAGAGAGAGAGAGGGAGAGAGAGAAAGAGAGAGAGGAGAGAGAGAGAGAGAGAATTCTCCAGTGCAGCCTGGTCATGTCGCAATCCCGTTTTCTCTTTCTCCATCCTGTCAGGACACATTCATGGGCACCCAGCATGTTTTTTAAGCCGACAGGGCTATGACTGGAATCCTGGTCAGCTAAGTGGGCTCTAGCTTCCTTTGTGTAGTACCTAACTACCGCACCACAGGACTGACCCCCCAAATCATCTTTCTAACAAGTACCCCACGAGACTTGAAACAAAAAACAGCCAGTTATGACTACTTCAAACATATAAAAATAAAGAAAATAGCACAACAGATAGCCGTATACCTGTTTTAACATCTAGTTTTAATAGATGCTAACATTTGCCCTATTTTTTGCAGATATTTTTTTAAAGAATTATTTTTTATTTAATTTTATTCATTGTCATTATTTTATATTTTAATTTTTTGAATTAATAATATTTTGACCAGAGAGAGATAGAAAGAGAGAAGGAAAGTAAGAAAGCAAGCTGCTAGGTCTAGGACTCGAACTGTAGTCAGCCATGTGGCAGTCCAGCTGCCTTAACCACCACGCCACCTGCCACCCGATATTTTTATTTTTAGTACAGTGTTGCCTGTTTCAGCTTAAGTTCCACTGTCTCATTCCTTTCTCCTCCATCTCTCAGAGGTGATTATTATGAACGTTATTGTTCATTACTGCTTTAGGCATGGGAGAACATTACAGGGTTATAGAGCAATGGTATTAACACTAGAGGTGTTTCTAGAAAATCAACCAAGCAGTGCTCTGCTAGAGTTCATGGATGAGAGGACAGAGGTGTGAAAGCTGAGAAGGCAGGTTCAGAGGCCCAGAGTGTGTGGTAGTAAGGGTGTGAAGTAGGGAGAGAGACTTCTGCTCTTTATACTCATGCTCTTGTGTGAAGTCTGCTCTTTGTCTCATCATGACCTCTGCTCTTTTAACTTCCCCACCCTCTTCTTCAAGTTCACCAGTACCTCTCCACCTTCCCTTGCTTCCCTAGCCAGCCTGGGTTCCATGGATAATCACCTCACCTCTATTCTTATCACTGCCCTGGAATCCCTTGCTTTCCTGGCATTTACCATACCAACTGTAACTTCCAATCTTTATACCGTAGAACTGTGTCATCTGCCTTGAAGCAGTGGCCTTGCCTTTCTGCATTTACTTCATTACTTAGAATAATTTGCTATGGCCAGTGTCTAAAATGATGTAGATTTTCATCCGGGTCATTTCAGTGGCCTCAATCAAGCCTATTTCGGACTAGGCTGGGTTCCTGAAATTACCCAGGCTTTGTTCTTCATCAGAAAATGTAAGGGATACCTCATTGGTACTGCCAGATTTTGTTTGTAACAGTCAAATTTTGTCTGTAGAGTCAAATTTTGATGAGTAATTGTGAAAATTGTCCAAATGATATATACAAATGTGTTTAAGTGGGTCAAGTTTGGGAATTTAATTTATTAACAAATGGATTCTGTTTTAGTTTCCATTGCATAGCTTTGGCCATGGTTCAAAGTGATCAAGCCAAAACATTCGACTATACTTATTTTGCTTGTAAGTATAAATACATCAAACCAAACATATGCAGGTCAAATCCTTGTCTATGGGGTCAGCCCCATAGCAAAGTGGGGTTTTTTGGTTTTTGTTTTTTGGCTTTTTGCCAAAATGGTGTGTGTGCTCCCTGGAGAGAAACAGAGATAGAGGGAGATGGAAAGTGATAAATCACTTCCAGGGGGGATGGTCATGCCATGATGCCATCTCCATTCTTTTCTCGGGATTTTGGACATGCGTGCACACATGCCCAGCATGTTTTTAAGCCATCTGGTCTGGGACTCGAGCTGTGCAGCTTGGCCATGCAGGATCCAGCTGCCTTAACCTCTGCACCACCTGCTGGCCCCAGCACAGTGTGGTTAAGTGCTGTGCAGAAGAAGCCAGATTCCACATAGCCAACCACGGTTTAAGTGCCCTGGTGGCTTGAAAAGTATGCTGTGTGTGTGTGTGTGTGTGTGTGTGTGTGTGTACAATCCTGATAAGATGGAGAATTGGAGGAAAGGGGATTGAAGTGTGATCAGGCCTTTTGATGAGTGCCTTCTCTCTCCCTCTCTTTCACATACATATATACCCTCTAGCATTAAATAAAATAGATAGACACAACAACATGGATGAATCTCAAAGTGATAATATTGAGTTCAGCCGGACAAAAGAAAGTACCATATTGTGTAAGTCCATTTATGTAACATTCTTGAAGATACAAATCATTCTATAGGGACCAAAACCAGATTGGTAGTTGCCTGTGATTTGGAGGGAAGGGGGCAATGAAAGAGTTGAAAGGGCATGAGGACACTTCTAGGAGTGATGGAAAGGTTTATCTGGAATAGTGTGTGACTTTGTCAGAGGTGTATGTGTACGTCAAAATTATTAAATAGTGTACCTTAAATATGAGCAGCCTGTGTGTCAATTATACCTCAATACAACTGTAAAAAATAGTCAAGAAAAAATATTGAAGCTATTGAAATAAAAACAAAAAAATTCTTGTGGTAATCAAGCCATTTCTAGACCAGCGACACCATCTCAGTGCATTCATTCATTCATTTATTTGGCAATGTCAAATATCTATGGTGTGTGCCAAGCGCTCTGCTAGGAACATAGTGTTAAGCAAGAAACCCAAGGCTCCCTATTCTGGTAGATACAGAGCAACAAGTAACAGTAAGGAGTGATAAATGCTATGACAGGGCAAGAAGGGGTAGCTTTAAAAATGGTTAGCAGGGGGACTGGCAGGTGATGTGGTGGTTAAAGTGCTGGACTCCCACATGGTTGACCATGGTTCAAGTCCTGGACCTGGCAGCTTGCTTTCTCACTTTCCTTCTCTATCTCTGTCGAACTTTGGTCAAATAAATAAATAAAAATACCAACTATTAATGAAAATATTTTTTAAAAGAATGATTTCATTTAACTTTATTTATTTACTTTAATTTGATGAGAGAGATAAAGTGAGAAAATAAGCTGCCAGGTCTGGGATTCAAACGGTGGTCAGCCGTGCGGGAGTCCAGGGAGTCCACTATGACACATGCCGGCCCCAAGGAAAATATTTTTAAAAATGTTTAGCAGGGCTATCTAAACTGATTTCTTGATATTAGATGTCTGAAGCTGTGTTGAAAAGGGTTCTGAGGCTTAGCAGAAAAGAGCAATGATTCGTTGGTTATCTCCCATGCTTGACAAGGGGGTAGAGAGGGTGAGAGCTCTGCATTTGCCAGTGTAGGGCTATACTATTCTATTAAAGTTGCCCTTACAAATTTCACAATAGTATATGACTTATTTATTTATTTATTTATTTAGCTAGAGGGTATGTGCACTCACCAGAGAGGAACAGAGAGAGAAAGGGAATGCAAGAGAGAGTCTCTTATAAGGTATGATCACACCGCAATTCCTTTTCCTCCATCTCTCCCTCCTTTTGATATCTTGGGCAGGCATGCACATGCAGCCGGTATGTTTCTTAAGCTGGGTCAGGACTCCAGCTACCTGGTCAGCCATGTGGCATCCATTTGCCTTAACCACTAGAGCATGTGCTAGCCCCAGTATGACTATTTCAACTGTTTCTAAAACGTTTGAGAATCATGAAGATTTTTTATAGATTAGTTTCCTTTTTTTCTTTTTCTTCTTCTTCTTCTTTTTTTTTTTAATGAAAAGCAAAGTGTTTCTTGTTGGGAAAACATGAGCCTTCCATACTCTAGTGTAGACAGACGACAAGTGCTCTTTTGTTCTCAAATATTCTGTTTTTGGGTGTATTTTATCCACTTACGTGACTCTGCCTGAGCCTTTGCTAAGGGTACTGCAGCTGGATTGTGTAGTGGAACCAGGTCCAGAAAAAGAATTGCTAAAGAATGCAAGTAAACAGGATGTCAGATGTTATCCTTAGCTCGTTTCCCTAAACATAGCTTTTTGGCTGCAAAGTAAAATGCCATTCTTCTAGCTTCTGCTTATACGCAGTGATGGCTGACAGCAGGCACAATCTTCATTTGCTTGGCACATTGTCACCATGTAAGTCAATGTGTTTTGCAAGGAACGATCGTGACACACCATCTCTGTGAGATAGTATGAGGACATCCGGCTATTCCTTGGAAGAATGTTCTCAGCCTACCTTCTCTGAGCCCTATTGTGCCAGCACGGTTCCCCGGAAGGCTCAGATCTGTCCGACCTAAGAGCCAGTTGGCATCTTCCTGCTAACAGAAGCCAGACTTTCATTGGAGCTAGACTATTTATTGATGGAGTTTTCCCGGACTGGCCCCTGAGTGTCTCATTTCCAAGGTCCCCTGAAGTGCTGGCTCACCTCTGTTTTCCAAGAGCACTTGCTTCCTCCTTTCTCCTCCCTCCCCAGCATCCTCCTCACTTCCTTCCTTTACAGATTCTTGAACTATTGGTTTGTGTGTGTTTCTTCTTCTTTTTGAATCCTAATGATTTTGTGTTGCAGGTTTTGAAAGAGAGGAGAGTTATCCAGGGATTTTTGCATTACTTCTTATCTGTTTTCACATCTCTGACTGTGATCGCTGTGGTTTCAAAATCCCATATCTTGAGTGGATTCCACCGTTGTCTAAGAAAAGTTGTTTTAGACCTTTGCTCTGCAAGTACCAGAAGAGAACTCATAAAAAGGAAGACAACAGCAGATGCAATCGCGGATGTGGCTTAGTCCTTGCAGCTGCCCCAGAGAGCTGTTCAGCGTGTACTGTCCTCAGTAATGAATCCAGAAGAGAGAATCGTGACATGGCTTATATCTTTGGGAGTTTTAGATTCTCCCAAAAAGAAAATCTGTGATCCGGAAGAGTTCTTGAAGTCCTCGCTGAAAAACGGGGTAGTGCTGTGCAGATTGATCAACAGACTTGTGCCTGGCTCTGTGGAAAAGGTAAGGGAAATTTGCAGTATCTTTGAGATTGCTTATCCCCGGAGAACAGCAGCAACGTAACTCGAGCTTTTCCACTGCCCAGATCGTGGGACTCTCCGACTTTAATATCTTTCTAAAACTTAGACATTCCTTCTGACTGTTTTTGCAGTTTGAAAAACTCAGAGAATGAAAAATTTTCCTATAGTAATTGGCCTCCAAATATGAGTGTAGGAAAAACCTGTTACACCACCGGCAATAAGAGACACAGAGAGCACCCATGATCACGAGTTTGCTCTGTCATGGAGATGCACGTTACACCTCCCTGTGTACCAAGGACACGTTCTGAGCTTGGGGTACATGTGGGTACATAATATAATGATATAGAACCGATCTTGATGGTGTTTATTGACAGTTGGACTAAAATCAATGTAGATTTCCTTTTTAAAAAAATCCATGCAAGGAGAGACTACTTAGCAACTAGGAGAAATAATCCAAAATGTCACGCGGGGTTTGCAAAACCAATAGAAACCAAATTTATGTTCGAATGCAACGTGCATTAAAAGTGAAACTAACCTTCCTTACTTTCTTTTAGAAATCCAAGAATTTTAATGTTGAAGACCTAGGATCATTAGAATGGATAGTTTCTAAAGTTATCCATTCTTTAAAGAAGCAAAGAGTTTTCTTAAAGTTATCAGAGAATGTGATGTGCGTATAGCTCTTTTGCATTCTTGAACCAGTTTGTATTTTTATTGAGCAAATAGAATTAACAGAAGATTTCTTAAATCTGAGAAAGGGTGATAAAATGGTAATACAATGCAAATAAGTGTGATTAAATGTAGAGAGCAGCCAAGGGGAAATGAAATTATTTATTGTGGGAATAGGGGTGGGGGTGGGGGCAGGTGGAGGTGATACTAGGTATTGCTTCCTAGCTTGAAAAGCAAGAATAAAGCTCAAAAAACTATCTTAGTCTCTCTAATTTGTTATAACCACACTTACGTAGAAGGCTTAAGAAAAAGTTCGAAAGTGGAGATGGCTTGGGACTAAAGGTTTGGTGACATTTGAAACAAAGATTGACCGTTTAGATTTTTGCATCACTTCCTTCAGTGGTTCTCTCTCTTCCTGGATTGGCACCAGCATTGCCCCTGCCTTAAAAAGTCTACATTATCTAGTTATTAGTAAATGATGAATATGGTTTGCTTGCCATGGGATCACAATCTCCAAGTGACATTTGACTGTATTTCTCTAGTACTGTCTGGAGCCCCAGATTGAAGCTGACTGCATCAACAACATCAATGACTTCCTGAAAGGATGTGCAACCCTTCAAGTTGAGGTAAGCCCACCCAGGCTGCCTTTCTCATTGTTGTCATTTTTTTTTTGCTCTGCTAATGAAGATTCGTAGTAAAAGTACTTGGTTTATTTTCACTATTAGCAGGCACAGAGGTAAACAGAGTTAGCATTTTATGGAAGTCAGAGTTGAGAATGGTGGTTCCCGGTGGTGTATTGCTGGTCCTTTTTTTTTTTCCAGAAAGCAGTTCCAAACAAGACAAAACACAATCAAAACTATAAACAAAAAAAACCAAACAACAAAAAAGAGATGCCTTTTAAAGACAGCATCCAGGCCCTGAAAACAGACTTCCGGTGACAGAGCTGGTGTGAGTGTGAGAGCAAGTTTCCGGTGACAAGGCTTTTGTGGGTGTGTTTCTCTACTAAGGGGAACTAAAAGTGGGCCACTGCCTGTAACAGAAGGTCACTGTGATCCTCCTGAATTGGGAAGAGAGAAAAGACCATTGTCACTCTTTCTCATTAACATGTTAGAACTGAGGCCTTGAAAAGCTGGGAGAACCTTGCCCTGAGGTAGAAATTCTATATTAAATTGTGCTCCATTATTTTCTATTGTGTGGATCCCTACAAGGCATAGAAGAGGTGTTACTGAAAAGGAGGCTATATTCCTGCCTGGGTGTCAACCTGCTTAACCTCTCTGTGTCTCAGTGTTTTTCTCTGTAAAGTGGGCACAATAATAAGCACCTCATGGGATTGTTTTAAGGAACAAATGAGATACTGCATAATAATGTATGGATCAGAACTGTAGTCTCATAAAATCAGTGAGATAATTTATGTAGAGTCTTCGGCACATGGCCGGGAGCTTAGAAGTGCTCTAAGCTAGTACACAAGCATTAGCAGTATTGTCTGTGGACAAGTAATAGTGGTTTGAGCATGGACTCTGGTGCTAGACTTTTGGGGTTCAAATCTCAGTTCTCTCTCACTACTGGCTTTGTGACCTAGGGCATGTGACTTAATTATGCCTTTGTGCCTTGGTCTCGTCACCTCTAAAATGGGAAAAATAGTGGCACCTACCTCCTAGGGTTGGTGTAAGATTTCAACAAATTCATACATGTAAAGGCCCCAGAAGTGTGACTGGCACATATACTCCCAGTGGTAGCTATTATTAATAGTAGTAGTAGTAGTAGCAACTTTGCCCCCAATACATTTTGCTTCCTTCAAATTTTTTTTCTAAAGTTAGCCCTAGCATCAGGCTATACTTGTCTCAAAATATTTCATTCCAGTTTTCCCTATTGGCCAATATGCGTACTCATTGTCTCTCTTCCTATCCCCCCACCACCGTGTGTGTGCGTGTGTGTGTACCTTTTGAGGAAATTATGGCTTAATACCATTCTATATCCTTTATAGTGTGATAGGTACTATGTAACAGATCCTAGTATTAGATTTTTTATTTTTCAAATAAAAACATGGGGAAGTTGCCAATAATTTCTGGACTCTAAAGCTGCCAGAAGGTATACTGTGCTGCTTTGCAATTCTAAGAACACTAGAAATACCTCCTGGGTCTGGCATTGTTGGGGATTTTTCTGATAACTAATGTTTACTCCTTTAGGCAGCAGTGCTTAAAATACTTTTATCCACTTTGGATAGAAATCTTTAGAAAAAAGGTATCATAATTTTCCACCTTCTTGAATAAAAAGTACTGGGCACATTTTTATCTCTTTTTGATAATCCGGGCTGACCTGAACATTGTATAAATATTATAATAAGGCAATATCTGGCATCATGGTTAAGTGCATACTTTCTCTACGTTGACAGACCTGGATTAGAGTCTTGGCTCAGTCAGTTACTGACTCTAACTCTGAGAAAAGTTATGTGACTTGTCTAAGCTTCTGTTTCCTTATCTGTATAATGGGGACATTAACAGTATCTACTGCGTAGGCTTGTTTAAGGATCAAACGAGATAATGGATCTAAGGCACTTACTGCGTGTAAGACATGCACCATAGCTGCTCCCTGTTAACATTATTACTAGGTCTCCTTTGCACTGTTGTGTGCAAAATTATGCCTGGGAGGGTTACATACCAGCCATATTGAGGCACTCCCAGAACTCTGAAAGCAGACTAATCAAATCAATACATAAAAAAATGAGACCAAAAGCTGAGTCGGGAAGCACCAGGCAGCCAAGAATGCTGATCATCCAGCCTCAAGCTTCTAGGTAGCTATGACACAAATCCAAACACAAGTATTTGCAAACATCACTAGAGTATCTCCCAGGCCCAAGGTGCCTAGCACAGTGGCTGGCATAGGACATGCCTAATAGATTGTTGTTGACTCTTTACAACTGTAAATATGTGAAAGGCAAAGAGATCATGATTTGATTATTGCCCAGAAGGTTCTATTACTCATGTAAAGGAAGAATGTCAGCTTGAAACGATCGATTTGGAAACAGAGAAAAAGGGAGTCCAAGATTGAGCAGCACATTGAATAGTGATTGTGAGAGACAGAGAACACATTAAAGAGCTGCTGCTTTCTGCCCTTGTAGATGGTCAATTGGCCTCTTCAGTGAGCTCCATCTTTGTGAATGTCTTGGGGTCTCTAGAGGGTCACACAGGGAAGAACTGAGGAGAGAAGTCTGCTAAGACACTTAAAGACACTTAAGGAACACACTGCTCTCTGAAACACCTCCCCAACTATTTTAGTGTCCTTTGAAACACAACATTTAAAAACATTTTTTAAGAAGTAAAATTTATCTATTTATATTTATTTTTTGTTTGTGCTTTTGGTATCATATCTAAGAAACCCTTGCTTAACAAAAGGTCATGAAGATTACCTCCTATGCTTTTTTTCTTTATTTTTTTTGAGAGGTTTTTGCTATAGGGTGCATGCACTCACCAGACAGACAGAGAGAGATAGAGACAGACAAAGTGAGAAATCACCTCCCAGGGGAGATGGCCACGCCGCAATCCCTTCTCCTCCATTATCCTCTCGGGATCTTGGGGCACTCACACACACGCACCAGGGTGAATTTAAACCACCGGGTCCAGGAGTTAAACTGCGATCAACTACATGGGAGTCCAGTGACATAGCCATTATGCCAACTGCTGGTCCCTTTTTTCTTCTCTTTGTAAATTTTATTTCTTCAGAGAAAGAGAGGCATTCCTAAATGCCTAACAGGGTCTTCATGCTGCAATCCAATCTTAGCCCGCCCAGATCAGAGTCATGCACGTGTGCCTCACACATGCGGGGAGTCCTTGGGACATGAACTCGGGACCTTTCCACATGGGTCTAGTTGCATTACCACTGAGTCATCATCTAACCCTTATGCTTTCTTCTAGGAGTTACAGTTTTAACTCTTACATCAAGATTTTTGATCCATCTTGATTTAATTTTTGTATATTGTGAGAGGTAGAGGTTCAAATTCATTCTTTTGCATGTGCATATACAGTCGCCTCTGTACCAATTCTTAAAAAGACTATTCTTAATCTCAAAAAACATTTCAGTGAGGTGTTTATAAACAAACTAACAAAAAAAAACCCAAAAGACTATTCTTTTCCTCCTTGAATTGATTAATGCAGCTTTGCAGTAAGTTTTAAAATCAGAAGATGTGAGTCCTTCAAGTTCGTTCATTTTCAAAATTGTTTTGGCTATTCTGGATCCCTTGCATGTCCATATGATTTTTTAAGGTCAGCTTGCCCATTTTTGCAAAAGAGCCGGTCTAGAACTTGACAGGGATTGTGTTTAATCATCAGATCACCTTGAGGGGCACTGTAATATCAAATCTTGGGACTAGCAGATGGTATGATAGTTACATCCCTGGACTTCCACATGGCCGACTGTGGTTCAAATCCTGAACCTGGTAGCTTGAAACTCATGCCTGGCACATGTGTGTGAATGTCCAAGATCCCAAGAGGAGAATGGAGAAGAAGGGACTGTGGTGTGACCATCTACCCTGGGGGATGATGTCTCGCTTTTTGTCTCTCTTTCTCTGTCTCTCTGTTGAGCACATAGACCCTATAGCAAAGATCTCTCTTAACAAAAAAATCAAATATTTGAATCCATGAACACAGGATATCTTTCCTTTTATTTAGGTCACCCCTTAATCTCATTCAACAATGTCTTAAAGTTTTCAGTGTATGTCTTGTACCTCCTTGGTTCAGTTTATTACTGAGTATTTTATTCTTTTTGATGGTATTATAAATAGGTTCTTTTTTGTTAATTTCATGTTTGGATTGTTCATTACAGGTATATAGAAGTACAATTGATTTTTTTTATATTCATCTTGTGTATTTCAACTTTGATGAACTTGCTCATTAGTTATAATAGTTTTTATTTTTTTGTGGCTCCTTCATGGTTTTCTATATACAACATCATGTCATCTATGATTATTTTACCTCTTCCTCTCCATTCTGGCTGACTTCTGTTGCCTAATTGTCCTGGCTAGAACCTGCAGCATAATGTTCTGTAGAAATGGTGAGAGCAGACATATTTGACTTGTTTCTGAACTGAAAGTGGTAAGAGTTGGCATACTTGACTTGTTTCAGTCTTTTACCATTACATGTGATATGAGCTGTGGATATTTCATAAGTGTCCTTTATCAGGTTGTAGAAATGCCCTCATGTTTATAATTAGTTTAGTGTTCCTCCCCCCACACCCCATGAATAGATACTGGGTTTTGTCAAATACTTTTTCAGCTTCTGTTAAGACGACTGTTGGTTTTCATCTCTTATGATATTGTTATGCTGTGTTACATTGATTGATTTTGACATTTTAAATCAATCTCGAATTCCTGGGATAAATCCCAGTGGGTTATGTGTTGTGTATGCACATAGAAATTTGTGCACACTTGAGATTATACTTTTCTTTTCTACACTTGATGTATCTTTTTTTCTTAATTGCCAGAGCAGAGTATGCTTGTGTGAGAGAGAGAAAGGGAGAGAGAGAGAGAGAGAGGAAGCACCCCTAAATGGGGTTTGGTCACAACACCATCCTTTTTCCTCCATTTCTCTATTCCATCACGATTTGGGGCATGAAGGTACAGGCACCCAGCTTGTTATTTTTAAGCTACTGGGGCCGGAGTAGAACCAACAGTTGACTGTGTAGGATCTGGCTCCCTATGCACAGTGCTTACCTGCTGTGCTCAAGCCCAAGCCCATCTGTGATTATTCTCAAAGCATCTTTCTTCATAGAAGTGGAATTAACTTGTCAAATATCTTTTTCTTCCTTTCTTCCTTCCTTCCTTCCTTCCTTCCTTCCTTCCTTCCTTCCTTCCTTCCTTCCTTCCTTTCTCTCTTTCTTCTCTCTCTTTTTTTATAGCCAAAGGGCATGTGAGCTCGCTAAAAAGGGAAAGCATCCCTCAATAGGGGTATGGTCATACTTCAGTCTCTTTTCCTCCATTTATTCATTCCATCAGGATTCTGAGCATGTATGCACGCACACCAGGTATTTTAATTGTCAGAGGACACATGCACTTGCCAAGGAGAGAGAGAGAGAGAGAGAGAGAGAGAGAGAGAGAAAGAGAGCGAGAGAGAGAACTCTCCCCCAATGGGGCATGTTCACATTGCAATCTCTTTTCCTCCATTTCTACATCCTATTGAGATCTTGAGCATGCACACACATGTACCCAGTGTGTTTTTCAAACCACTGGGGCCAGGATTTGAATGGTGTTCAGCCATGGGGGATCTGGCTCCCTAAGCACAGTGGTTAAGTGCTGTGCTATGAGGCCAGCCCCTACTGTGTCAAATTTCAATAGACAATGTCAAATTCCCTGCAAAAATGCTACACTAAGTTACACTCCCACCAATAATGTAGAAATATCTTCATTCTCATGTATCTGGCAACACTAGATTTTTTTTTTTTTGAAAGGGAGATTTTTTTGCTACAGGGCGTGTGTGCTCACTGGAGACAGAGAGAGACAGAGAGGTGAAAAGCAAGAAATCACTCCCCAGGGGAGTGGCCCAATCCTTTTTCCTCTGTTCTCCTCTCGGGATTTTGGGCACGCGTGCACAAGCACCCAATTTGAGTTTTAAGCTGCCAGGTCTGGGACTCGAACTGCAGTTGACCATGTGAGAGTCCAGCAAAGTAACCATTATGCCATCTGCTGGTCCCACCACTGGCTAATTTTTAATCTTTAATGTTTTCTAAACTGATGGTTGAAAATGGTATTGCATTTATTACTGTAATTTGTTTCATGATTCCCAATGAGTTTGGACATCCCCTCACCTCTTGATGGTACATTTGTATTTCTTTTTTAAAAAAGAATTATTTAATTTTATTTATCATTATTATTATTATTTTTAATTTGCTACAGGGCACATGTGCTCACCAGAGAGAGACAGAGAGAGAGAGAAAGCCACCAGGTACAGGACTTGAACCATGGTCAGCCATGTGGGGATCTGACATCTTAACCACCATGCCACCTGCTGGTTCCTGTATTTCTTTTCTTGAGCCAAATATAATTTCATATTTTCTTTTTCTTTAAGAATTATTTTATTTATTCATTCATTTATTTTAATTTGACCAGAGAGAGACAGAGAGAGAGAGAAAGCCACCAGGTACAGGACTTGAACCATGGTCAGCCATGTGGGAGTATCCAGTGCCTTAACCACCACGCCACCTGCTGGTCCCAATTTCATATTTTCTTACAGAATGGAGAAGGCAGGAAGAATCCTCAGGTCTCAAGTAAAACTTTCCAGAACATATGGAAAAATCTTCATTTCTATGTACAATAGAATGTCACTAATGTGACCAGGAAATCCCTTGACAACATGAGTTGTAGTCATGGTGGTTTTGTTGTGCTGCCTTTGAACTTGGTGGGCAACGGGGACACATAGAATTTTTCTGATCAGTGGACAGTGGCACCCCTCTGACTGCATTGTTCTGGCTACAGCTATATGACTGATTGATCTGTGAATGTTCTCTCAGTCAGACTGTCACCTGCCTCATCCCCAGCAGGTGATTGTGATTTATCTTCTTCCACCACTACTAGTAAGCCATTGGCAGAGACACCCGACCATCTTCTGTTCCGCTCCTGGGCCAAGGTTACTTTGCAGAAAGAGGTTTCATTCAGGAAGGATTTCACTGAATAGGTGTGAAGTTCAGGTAGTGCTTCTTTCTGTTTTTTCTCTCCCTCTGTGCCTCCTCCCTCCTTCCTTTCCTCCTCATTGACCCTCCTTTTCTTCCTCTCTTTTTCTCCTTCCCTTCCTCCTCATTGACCCTCCTTTTCTTCCTCTCTTTTTTACCACCCTTCTTCCTCTTTCTCCCTCCTTCCCTTCCTCCTCTTTCTCGTTCCTTCCTTCCCATGCCAGCTGGTAGCAGTATGCTTTTTGTCTCTGCCCCCACCCCCTCACTCCCTCCTGTCTCCCTGAGTCACTCCATCTGCCTTGTCATCAGAACAGCATGAGTGCCCTCCCCAAAATGAGGCCTGTGGGATGGACGACTTGCCATTCCCAGGGGCTGCTCTGCAGGGAGGCAGTTCTGGAAGTAAGGCAGCTCTACTAATGGTCATGAGTCAAGGCTAAATCTCCCACAAGATAGCTCCAGCTCTAGGAGAGTGCATCTCCTGCAGGAGTATCTGCAATGGCTATCAGCAGATGTTTCTTCCAGCCCTGACCCTGCCACCTGTGTGAAGGAAGAGTTTCCTTCCCCAGGCTTCAGTTGGCTCATCTGTAAAATGAGGGAACTAGAATAGAGAACTTGGGTAAAGTCTAATTTTTTTTTTTTTTTTTTTTTTGCTGTTGTGCACATGCTCATACCAGAGAGATACAGAGAGGCAGAGAGAGAAAGCACCCCCTATGGGGAGAGACCACACAGCAAAACCTCCTCCATTAGGGATTTTGGGCACACATACACACACCTCTGGAGCATGTGTTAAGCTGCTGGGTCCAGCACTGGAATCGCACAGTCAACTATGTGGGATCCAGCTCACTTAATCACCAAGTCATGGGCTGGTCCTGGACACTTTTTAACAGGCCCATTCCCACTCATTTCTGCTGGGCAAAGCTTTGCATATTTAGATGCTGAGCTTGAGATAGTGAGAAAACTGAAGAGGATTTGGGTAATTTTTTTTTCCTTTTACTGTTGAGCAAATCTGACACCTGAATAGAATTTCTAAGAGTTAGAATAAATGGCACCCGTGTCTTTGACAATCTTAATTTTTTTTTTTTAGTTTTTCTGATTGTTATGGGGCCCATGTACCTGC
>NW_006160229.1:5136873-5137264 GCF_000334495.1 Tupaia belangeri chinensis
TGGTCGACTACATGGGAGTTCAGCAACATAGCCATTACACTAACTGCTGATCCTGACAATCTTAATTTTTTGCCAACTGTATAATATTTCTGTACACATTAGATTAGATTACGAGGAAGGTTACAAATAGATATTTCTCATCTGTCAAGAACCTTGCTACTGTCCCCTGAAGAAACTATTTGATCTGGGGCCTGCGATCACAGAGCTCAGGAAGGGCACCTAGGAGAGTTCAGGGAAGGGGGTATGTGAAGGGCTGCAGGGAGAGCGCTCCTGGGGGTTCCAAGTGGCATCTGGGGGAGAAAGCGAGCCACCAGAAAGGGCTCGCCCAGGAACCTGGGATTCCCGCCCGAGGCTTTGACATGGCCCGGGGCAGGCCGGGAGCCCGCAGCCC
>NW_006160229.1:5138056-5179419 GCF_000334495.1 Tupaia belangeri chinensis
CCCCCCCCACGGTCGTGGCTCCCAGCCCCAGACGCGGGTCCGTCCTTTGCCAGGGCCTCGCGTTGCACTGAGATCCTGGGTGCCGAGAGGGTGGGGGGCGGGGGCCGAGGGCGCAGCGCGAGGACGCGCCAAAGTTAGGGGCGAGTTGTCCAGCTCCGGCCGCGAGGTTTTGCATCAGACCGGATTCTTTCTTTCCCCCGGAACCAGAGCCGGAGTCAGCAGTACTATTTTAGATACTAATTTGATGCCCTCCAACCTCCGGCATCCGTACATTTGGGGATGTTTTCGGCATTGAGTCCTCGGATCTGTCGCAGGAATGTCTTGTGGATGGGGAAGAGCTGTACTCTCCGAGGTGTACCAAAGTGCCAGTAGTTAATTTCTGAGTTTTCATTTTCCAGTCCTTTAGGAACCCAACAGGTATTTGAGCTATTTCATTTCTTAGCTATAGAGTGAAAGCCCTCAAGTTTGACTCTTCCAAGAGTATATGTTTTTATTTTTGCTATGTTATTGGCTATAACATGTGACTCACACGATATTTCTCCCTTTTCTCAATGTGTAGTGAGAGCAAAAATACAGTAAATGAATATCTTTTTCTATGCAAATGTGTCTATTTTCTGTCAATAAAAGCCTCGCATAACTTCCCCTCCCAAAATGTACAGAATAGGATAAATTGTAGTTGATGTCCTATAAAGTGTTAATAATTTTAAGGCCAGATTCTGGAGTCCAGAGTACTTGTCTAAGTCATATTTGCCTGGAAAACCCACACTGTGTCCTTGAACTTCCTATCTTAATTTTGACATTGATCATGATAAGAGGCTCTCCAGTGACATCATCTGCAGCCACAGTTCTGGCGTTGTGTGACCTCTCTCTAAAACATAAGGCCTGGGCCTGCCCTTGTACTTCAGCTGAGGCATTTCCAAGGATTTCTTTGAAGTGAAGTATTATGCTACATGCCAGGCAGTGCTGCAGTCCCTTCTTACATAAGTGAATTTAAGGCCGATGTAGGCTCGGGTGTGCTCCGAGCAGTTAAAACAAGACAGTGTTCTGTCTCAGTGCGTGCGTGTGTGCATGTGTGTGTGTGTGGAGGGGTGTGGAGACAATCAGACTTCTGAACAAAGTAAATTTCCAGATAGTTTCCTCATCTTGCATTCCTTTGGTACTTCATGTTTTGGAATGCCCTCTCCTTATCTTATCTGAGACTCACCATGCCCTTGTAAAGGATGTAGGAGAGATGGCATTCATTTCATTCGACAGAGAAACAGAAAAGTTTAGTTACTCTAAGTCCCGCAGCTTGCCAGTAGTAGAATCAGAACTCTAACCTTGCTTTCCTGTGTTCAGCCCAGGTTTTCTTCTGTTGGTTTGCTTTCACTAAACACATTTTTATACAAAAATGTTACATCTGGCACCTTTTTTTGGGTAGTATATCTTCTGAGCTACTCATTTTTTTCTGTTCTTTTTGCCAACTCACATCTTGGCATAGTCTTAGCAGAGCTGGTGCCGTTCTTCGGGGTGAAGACGGCAGCAGAGTTTTCCAAAGGAGTGGTTGTGGTTTGCATTTACCTATGCTCTGCCTCCCGTCTATTCACATTCAGGGATAGCAGGTGCTGAATAGAGAGAGTAGCCAGGGCCCAGAAATTTCCGATATTCATTTGACATCATGAGTCCAAGTGTAACATTACTTCAGTCTTTACAAAGAAACTTATTCAGGAGGAGAAACTGGAGAGTGCAAGTTTTGCTTGTTTACAGCAGTCTTGGGAACTAAGATGCAAAGAAGGAAAAGGAGCTTCTAGGTTTTCAGACACCTGCAATGTTTCCCGCACTGTGTGAAGTGCTTTCAGTATATTATCTTATTTTATCCTCACAACTGTCCTGAAGGCAAGTGGCTTTGTACCAATTATACAATGATAGAAACCGAGGTTTGGGGAGGATCCAGGTAAGTGCCTCACACTGCTAGTGCAAAGCCGAGCCAGGATGGAATCACTGAGATTCCTTACTCCAGAACTTAGCTACTTTGCCATGTACTAGACTGTCGCTCCCAAAAAGCTATTGCTAAATACATGAAGACCCAATCTAGCCCCTTGGCTTTCAGCCATAGCTATCCAGTAGAATCACCTGGTTGCTTTTAAAAAATACGAATGTTGAGACTTCCATCACCCAGAGATTCTGGGTTAATTCATCTCCAGTGAGGCTCAGGCATTGTTATTTCTATTTTTTTAAGTTTATTTATTTCTTCTATGAGTAAGAGAGACAGGCATCCCCAACAAAGTCTTCATGTTGCATGGGCCAGCTTCAGATCAGGGGTGTTCACCTGCCCTGGGCATCCAGATGTGTCTCCAGATGCAAACCCTGAACACTGCCACATGGGTCAGCCTTGCAGAGCATTACTTTACCATTGTGCTACCAGCCAGCCACCACTCCCCTTTTAAAATTTATTTCTTTTTAAAAAGTATTCAAGTCGGGAACCAGCAGTTAGCGTAATGGCTGTGTCGCTGGACTCCCACGTAGTCGACCGCGGTTCACATCCCGGACCCGGTGGCTTAAAACTCACGCCGGGCGCGTGTGCGTGCGTGCCCAAGATCCCGAGAGGAGAATGGAGGAGAAGGGATTGCGGCGTGACCATCCCCCCTGGGGGGTGATTTCTCGCTTTCTGTCTCTATGTCTCTCTCTGTCTGTCTGGCGAGCGCACGTGCCCTGTAGCAAAAAACCTCTCTCAAAAAAAAAAAAAAGAAGAAAAAGTATTCAAGTCAACTTTATATTGAAGAATAACATACATTCAGTAAATTGCACTAATCCTAAGTGTTCAGTTTGGTGATTCTTCGCAATCTAAACACACCTGTGTAATCAGCATCTAATTAAGAAACAAAATAGTATTGGCACCAAGAAGCCATCTTTGTTCCTCTTCCCATATACTACTCCTCACCAAGGGATACTACTACCCTGAATTCTAAGACAATGAATTTATTTTTTAAAAATAGTTATTTTATTTAAATTTAATTTTATTCATTATTATTATTTCTGTTTCAATTTGACCACAGAGCGAGAGAGAGAGAGAGAGAGAGAGAGAGAGAAAGCAAGCAAGCCACCAAGTCCAGGGCTTGAACCGTGGTCAGCCATGTGAGAGTCCAGTGCCTTACCCACTATACGACCTGCCAGCCCCAATGGATTGATTTTTTAAAAAAATGTTTTGGTACTTGGGGACCAGCAGTTAGCGTAATGGCCATGTCACTGGACTCACACGTAGTCAACCGCAGTTCACGTTCCGGACCCGGTGGCTTAAAACTCACGCTGTGCGCATGTGCATGCATGCCCAAGATCCTGAGAGGAGAATGGAGGAGAAGGGATTGCAGTGGACCATCCCCCCTGGGGGGTGATTTCTCGCTTTCTGTCTCTATGTCTCTCTCTGTCTGGCAAGCACAGTCTGGCGAGCGTACACGCCCTATAGCGGAAACCTCTCTCCCTCCCTCCCTCAAAAAAAGAAAAAAGAAAAAAAAATGTTTTGGTACTTGAAATGAGTGGAATCATAGAGTATATACTCTTTCATAGGTTTCTTTCACTCAGGAAAATATTTCTGAGTCACTCATGCTGTTTTGAAAGCTGTGCAAGTGATTCTAATGTACATCCAAAGTTGAGAATTATTTCCCTGGTTTATACAGAGTTTGGCAGCCCAGCAATTTTAAGTGTCTACCATTTAGCTAAGAACCATAAGGGAGTAGATACTAGCATCCTTCTCAACCTCAGATCTTCCGGGAAATCTTGTCTCTGAGCAGCTTGGGTTCATTTTCCCATAATCCCTTGTGTCAAGCTACTAAGTTTACATGGCTCATGCACTCTTGCTATGGTTATCTGTGGGACTGTCTATCTATTTGCTGGTCTTGGATCTTCTCAAAGACAGGAATTGGAGCTTGATCATACCTATAACCCTAGCACCCAATAGAGAACATGGCACACAGTAGGTGCTCAGTAAATATTTGTTACATGAATAACTGATAGGATCACTGAGTGGTCAGAAATGATCTGAACTGCAGAAGAGGTGTCCCTTCTTTGCACTAAGACTGATGCACTTTATTCCCAGGAGATTGCTTCAGACCCTCACTCAGAGCCCACTTGCTTTTACTTATGTAAGCATGTTAGAATTACAGGTAACCTTGGGACTGGCAGGTGGTGTGGTGATTAAGGCATTGAATTCCCATATGGCTGCCCAGGGTTCAAGTCTCAGACCTGGCGGCTTGCTTTCTCACTATTCCTCTCTCTTTGTATGTGTTTCTTTCTGGCTAAATGAAAAAATAATAAGTAAAATAAAATTTAAAACAAGTTAATTTGTTAGAGTCCATTATATAAAAAAGAATTATGGGTAATTTTGTTGTCCCCCTCAAATTGATTAGAAATAGTAAATTAGATGACATGAAGTCAAGTATGTGGAAGCACTTTGTAAAGTGGAAGACAGCACCTACGTGGAAAACTGACTGAGGCCAAAGAGAGGCAGCTGTAGATTGGACACACTAACAATGGCACAAAGTGTATCTATGTATAACATGGAAAAACTGAACTTAACAGCATGTTAGCAAAGAAGACAGAACAACTATAAAAATCAAACCTTCAGGGCCACCTAGGTGGCATGGTGGTTAAGGTGACTGGTTCCCACATGGCTGACTGTGCGGTTTGAGTCCTGGACTGTGCAGCTTGCTTTCTCATTTTCCCTCTTTCTCTCTGGCCAAAGTAAAAGATATAAATAGATAAAATAAGTAATTCTAAAAAAAGAAAAAGAAGTGAAATATTGTTTTTTAGAATGATTTCCCCTTGAAATCTTTTTTGTGGAGAGATTTTTGCTATAGGGTGCGTGCACTCACCAGAGAGACAGAGAGAGAGAAATCACCCACTGGGGGGATGGCCATGCTGCAGTCCCTTCTCTGTTCTCCTTCTGGGATCTTGGGCAATGCACGCACACACGCCCAGCATGAGTTTTAAGCCGCCAGGTCCGAGACTTGAACTGTGGTTGAGTATGCGTGAGTCCAGCCATATAACCTCTATGCCATCTGTTGGTCCTCCCTTTGAAATCTTAACATTCAAAAAATTATATGTAGGGGTACCAGCAGTTGGCATAATGACTATGTTGCTGGACTCCCATGTAGTCAACCACGGTTCGAGTCCCGGATCCAGTGGCTTAAACTCACGCCGGGCATGTGTGTGTGTGTGTGCCCAAGATCCCAGGAGAAGAATAGAGGAGGAGGGATTGTGGTGTGGCCATCTCCCCTGAGGGGTGATTTCTCACTTTCTGACTCTCTGTCTTTCTCTGTCTTTCTGGCATATGCACACACCCTCTAGCAAAAAGCCTCTCCAAAAAAAAGTACTACTTTGTAGGAGAAAAAAATTATGCAGAAAAGGATAAACTGTAGACTCTGCCAGGATTTTGAGGTTTTACGCCAGTTACATTGTGAATTTAGATAGGAATGAAACTTGAAATAGGAAAAACAAAGCAAGCCATCTTGTCTTTAAGTTCCATGCTCTATTTGGCAGAGACAGCTCGTTTCTGGAGAAATGTTTTAAAAAATAAAGTCAAAGGCAAAATCCCCACATGTTTTCTAATACTTAACATACCTCTTCAGAAGGCAAAACAAAGTTGAATGTTTATGGACATTTTGGATGAATAGTGATGTCAGACTTGGCTCTGTTCTCAAGCTCAGCAGCAGAAATGGATCCTTTTAATATTATTAACATCTTTCCCTCACTCATTGAAGTGTTTGTTTTGCCCTCTGACTTTGAACTTCTCAGAAAATAATTAGAATTTACATTAGAGTGTGTTGGAATGTGTTTCCAATTATTACATATTTAATTTGCTTATATATTTTATTTGGAAAGCTACGTAATGACAGGTGACATATCTTTCTTTTTTTTTAAAGAGAGGATTTTTTGCCATAGGGCATGTGCACTTGCCAGAGAGACAGAAAGAGGGAGAAAGTGAGAAATCATCCCCTAGGGGGATGGTCACGTGGCAATTCCTTTTCCTCCATTCTCCTCTCAGGATTTTGGGCATGCATGCACATGCTCCCAGTGTGAGTTTCAAGTCACCAGGTCCGAGACTTGAACGCAGTCCACTATGCGGAAGTCCAGTGATGTAACCACTATGCCATCTGATGACTCTAAGATAATTAACATTTCGATGATATGGTAGCTCAGGGGTATCCATGGGACAGAGATGAAATTTTCAAGTGTAGCTGCAGAGATGATACATGTAATCTTTTTATTTATTATTTATTTTATTATATTTTATTTTTTGGAGAGGTTTTTGCTATAGGGCCCATGCGCTCACCAGAAAGACAGAGAGAGACAGAGAGACAGAAAGTGAGAAATCACCCCCCAGGGGGAATGGCCACACTGCAATCCCTTCTCCTCTATTCTCCTCTTGGGATCTTGGGCAAGCACGCACATGCGCCCAGTGTGAGTTTAAGTCGCCAGGTCCGGGGCTCGAACCACAGTCAACTACGTGGGAGGCCAGCAACATAGCCATTACGCTAACTGCTGGTCCCGATACATGTAATCTTAAAAGTTCTAGGAACTGGTTGTAGTAGTTCTTGTTTTCTCTGTGACTTATTGTCATGCCACTCTTCTCAATGCTTAGCATGGCCAATTTTTAACTGCTGAAAACAATTTGTATATGGTTTCCTTTATAATAACTCCAGACCAGAAATATGTTTGGGGAAACAGTTGTAAAAAGGCACTAGAGAAGACAAAGTAACTGCATTTTGCTGGGACTGTGAATTACTCTGTTGTAAAGCAGTCACTTCTTTAGCTACCATTATGTGTTCTAATAATAGAAACAGTTGAGACAGATTCCTCTTGGAATAAAAAATTCAAGACAGTTTTTTTTTTATTCTTTTCTAGTCTTTGCATAAACTAGGAACATGTGAGTAAAGAATATTTTCAGTTTCTTGTGTTTACCTGGATGAAATCATTTAAATTCGTATCTCTAAAAAGTATTTATTTTATAAAGTAGCTTGACATTTAAAAATACACCCCAGAGCAAGATGTTTGTTGTTTTAGTAAACAATTCGATGAATGGTCTTTTACTTTGGGTGATGATTGACAAGAATTCCCCCTTGGCCTCAGGAAATCAGTAATAAACCTGTTGAATTGGGCATAGTGAGGGGAGAAATGCAATCAATGGTGTCTATTTTAAAAAACACAATATGTGATAATGAAACATGTTGTTTCTGATTCGGGTCAAAGGTACCAAATACATAGCAAAGGGAATGCATTTTGTTAGAAAATTTGATCAGTGGAATCTTCCTGACTGGAGATGTAAATGATCTTGGTTTAAATCTAACTCACTCTAATTTGGCTTTAATGTTGACTCTAATTCAAGCTGTTTCTGGGGGCAACAGAGCACAATATACCTCTTTATTCAAACTACACAAGCTGGGCCAGCTAGCCCCTACTACAGCCCCATGCTAATTTGGTTATATGCAGTCATGGAGGCAGCCCTCAAGGATCAGTCTGAGAGGCCATGCCACTGACATTGCCAGCACAGCGTAAATACGCAGAGTGATTGGTAAGGCATTTGGGGTTGCAACCAGAGGGAAAGCAGGGTCTGGCCTTTGAATCGCAAATGAAGAAGTGTGAAAGCTCTTGCCAATTTCTTTGGGTCCTTGCTTACTAGCTTTTTAGAGGGGGTGAGTGCATGTCCACTTAGTCCAGAAGCTGCTCTGAACCTGCATCTCAGCATTGATATTGCTACTTCCTCTGCTGTGTCTACAAGGAAGACATATGAAACCACACATCTGTCTGCTTAGCTTCACGCCCTGTCATACCCAGGCAAACTGGACCCCACCCCAAAGAGAAATGTGTGGGTTCAGAGATGTGGACCATTCACAATGGTATACAGTCACATGTCATTTGTATGTGACTTCCAGCAGAAGATTTACCTACCTAATTAAGTCCTACTTAGACAAATAGAGTAAAATCCCAGCTTTATACTTTCTTGGGGACTTGAATATTATTACAGAGATCAGATATGTCAATTGAGGGATTGAATAGGACAATAGGGAAAAGAAGGAATTAAATTAAGGTGAGACAAAATGCAGCAGTTTGTAAGGCAGTGAGTGAAACCATTATTAAGGACTTGTCTCACCCTAGACAGTAACAAAGACTTTTCTCTATTCCTTGGAAGCATGGATATTATTTTAAAAGACATTTCTTCTCTCTCTCTCTCTCTCTCTTTTTAATAGCTGGAGAGTGCATGTGCTTGCCAGAGAGAGAGAGGGGAACAGAGAGAGAGTGGGAGAGAGAGAGAGAAAGCACCCCTCACTGAGTTGTGGTCCTGCCACAATCTTTTCCTTCCATTTCTCCTTCCCATCAGGATTTTGGGCACACACGCACATGGTGGGTTTTTCAAGCCATGGTGGCTGGGGTTCTAACTAAAGTCATGTGGGATCTGGCTCTCTATGCACAGCACTTAGCTCAAGAAGCAACTTTAAGGTGTCAGGATCTTACCGTCTTTTATGAAGAGGCCTGCCTGTGAAGCAGGTCTTATAATTTGTCTGTTCTTCAAGGGTTAGGTCTTTAGCAAAATGAGAATAATTAACAATCATGTCTGACGTCTGACAAATGTACGCAAATTGAGATTGTTCTTCTTGTTCTTTTTTTTTTTTTGGAGTTTTTGCTATAGGGCTCGTGCACTTGCCAGCGAGAGAGAGAGAGAGAGCGAGAGAGAGAGAGGGACAGAAAGCGAGAAATAACACCCGGGGGGGGGGGGTGGCCACGCCACAATCCCTTCTCCTCTATTCTCCTCTCAGGATCTTGGGCATGCATGCACGCGTGCACCTGGCATGAGTTTAAGCCACCGGGTCCGGGACTTGAACCGCAGTCGACTACATGGAGTCCAGCTACATAGCCATTACACCAACTGCTGGTCCTGAGAATGCAATATTTTACCAACAAAAGAAGTGTTCCAATATCTTTGGGGAAATATACATTGTCATAGTATGAATAAGCATTTACACTGTAATAAAACCAGTTCGCATTCTCTGAAGACAGGCTGGTATTTGGGAATGTGTTGTATATGGGGGAAAAATCTTGATTTGAGATAAAACAAATCACCTTCAGGGAAAGACAATAGATGGAATCAAAAACAAGGAATTAAGGATTGGTGTACTTATGGGTGACTTCAGATTTCATATACTGTCCTTCTCATTTCTCACTTAAAACAACACTTATGTATTAGTGGCTGGGACATACCAGGTGTTCACAGTGGATAATGAATGCATTTTTGAATGGAAATGAATTTTTAAAATTTTACTTTAGGTGGCTTCTATATCTAACAGTCTACATTTAGATGATCAAGAGTTGACTTTTACTCATAGAAATGACTCTTCAGTGGGTGAAAATAAGGATTAAAAGGGAGCTGGATCTCTTCTAATATGACATTCATCAGTTTCTTTATGCCAAGTTAGAGACTCTGTTTGAAGTTTTTTTTTTCTTTTAAATTAATTTGCCAGAGGGCAAATGTGCTCACCAGAGAGAGAGAGAGACAGAGAGAGACAATGGGGCATGGTCACATCATCTCCATTTTTTCATCCTGTTGGGATTCTTGGCACACAGACATCCCCATGAGCGCAATGTGGTTTTTTTTTTGGAGAGATTTTTTTTGCTATAGGGAGCGTGCGCTCGCCAGACAGACAGAGAGAGACATAGAGACAGAAAGCGAGAAATCACCCCCCAGGGGGGATGGTCACGCTGCAATCCCTTCTCCTCCAGTCTCCTCTCGGGATCTTGGGCACGCACGCACACGTGCCCAGCGTGAGTTTTAAGCCACCGGGTCCAGGACGTGAACCACGATCGACTACATGGGAGTCCAGCGACATAGCCATTACGCTAACTGCTGGTTCCCCCCCCCCCAATGTGTTTTTTAAGCTGCCAGAACTGGAATTTGAACCTCATGGTTGACCACGTTGGATCTGTCTCCCTTAGGCACCAGGCAATGGGACCGGCTTCTGTTTCGTTTCTTTTCTTTTTTCTTTTCTTTTCTTTTCTTTTCTTTTCTTTTCTTTTCTTTTCTTTTCTTTTCTTTTCTTTTCTTTTCTTTTCTTTTCTTTTCTTTTCTTTTCTTTTCTTTTCTTTTCTTTTCTTTTCTTTTCTTTTCTTTTCTTTTCTTTTCTTTTCTTTTCTTTTCTTTTCTTTTCTTTTCTTTTCTTTTCTTTTCTTTTCTTTTCTTTTCTTTTCTTTTCTTTTCTTTTCTTTTCTTTTCTTTTCTTTTCTTTTCTTTTCTTTTCTTTTCTTTTCTTTTCTTTTCTTTTCTTTCTTTCTTTCTTTCTTTCTTTCTTTCTTTCTTTCTTTCTTTCTTTCTTTCTTTCTTTCTCTTTCTTTCTCTTTCTTTCTTTCTTTCTTTCTTTCTTTCTTTCTTTCTTTCTTTCTTTCTTTCTTTCTAAAGATTCATAAAAAGAGAAGATTAAAGGTGTGAGGGATTAGGTCTGTGTGATGTCTATGGCGGCCCTTCTCTGCATTTCCAGTCCCCAGGCTACTTCTTATGTCACCGGGTCTCTTGATTTCATTGAGCTTTCAAGGGATGAGCTTTGCAAGTGAGAACTCTCTGTGACTTTCTTTAAAGTGATCCCAGGCAGTAGCTGCACTTCTTTTTGGTGGGTAAATGCTTTGTCAGCATTCTTCATTTCTCAATCATATTCTTTAAAAAGAATAATTTATTTTAGCAAGTAATGGAAAATATATGAGCCTGATTTATCAAGTCCTACTAGGAAAAAAAGAAAGCCTTTGCCCCTCTTTCCTTCTGGGAAGGGTGTACCAAAAGGATATATATTTCTGGTGGAAGAAAGATCTGTTTGAATTTTATGATCATTTAAAAAAAATTTGCCAGAGGGTGTGTGTACACTCACCTAAGAGAGAAAGAAGGAAAGTGAGAAAGTTCCTCTTCGTGGAGAGTGGTCATGCTGCAATCCCTTCTCCTCCGCTTCTCCCTCCTCTCTGGATTTGGGGCATGCAGACGTGCTCAATGTATTTCTCAAGCTTCCAGATCTGGGACTCAAACTGTGCAATCAATGATGTGGAATCCAGCCGCCTTAATCTCTATGTCACCAACTGGCCCCAAAATGGAATTTAATAGTATTTAGGTAGGCAGCCAACTTAGTGTTTCCAGAATTTAGAGCCTAAATGCAAAAGAAGAGTTCAGAAATAGGCAGGCCCATTGTATACTGAGGTGTAGTGTTGGGGATAAAACCCCATGGAAGGGAGTCGTTTGCAGTGGCCCCTGAAGCATAGCTAGGATTCAGAAGGTTGAAGAAACTTTCATAAGGAGAAGTATAAATATAAGACAAAGGCACAGTAAAGGAAGGAGAGGATTCTGGGAGCATACAAGGACACTAAAAAATGATGGATTTGCTAGGGTGGGGCCAGCATGAGAAGAAATTTGAATGCTAGATGAGGAGGGTGGATTTGATCTGGTAGGCAGTTCTAGGGTGGGCTCCATTGGATTGTCACTGGTTGGAATTGCTTTGAGAGACATGGGTGTTAACTGAAAGCACCATTTCTGATTATCTCTGTACCTAAACTCCTGAATGCTCACCTCAGAGTTGGATTGTTTCCTGGGATCAAATCCTGTTTGGTCCAAGATGGAGTAAAATGAATTCATTACTTAACTGATTAATTGATGTCTGTTAAGTATTGATAGGTGTCTCTGAAAATGACACACTATTGAAAATGTCACTCACACAGAGATATAAACAAAGAGTGCCAAAAGTCTTTGCCAAATAAATTGATGGAGGTGATCTCTAAAAGAAGAAAGAAAATAATAGTAACTTTAGGACAATATCCTTCCCACCCAGAGTAGCTGGTGTTAGAAGAACTTTGACCCTGTGATTTGTATTTTTTTTTTTTTTGGCGGTCTTTTCTTTTCTTTTCTTTTCTTTTCTTTTCTTTTCTTTTCTTTTCTTTTCTTTTCTTTTCTTTTCTTTTCTTTTCTTTTCTTTTCTTTTCTTTTCTTTTCTTTTCTTTTCTTTTCTTTTCTTTTCTTTTCTTTTCTTTTCTTTTCTTTTCTTTTCTTTTCTTTTCTTTTCTTTTCTTTTCTTTTCTTTTCTTTTCTTTTCTTTTCTTTTCTTTTCTTTTCTTTTCTTTTCTTTTCTTTTCTTTTCTTTTCTTTTCTTTTCTTTTCTTTTCTTTTCTTTTCTTTTCTTTTCTTTTCTTTTCTTTTCTTTTCTTTTCTTTTCTTTTCTTTTCTTTTCTTTTCTTTTCTTTTCTTTTCTTTTCTTTTCTTTTCTTTTCTTTTCTTTTCTTTTCTTTTCTTTTCTTTTCTTTTCTTTTCTTTTCTTTTCTTTTCTTTTCTTTTCTTTTCTTTTCTTTTCTTTTCTTTTCTTTTCTTTTCTTTTCTTTTCTTTTCTTTTCTTTTCTTTTCTTTTCTTTTCTTTTCTTTTCTTTTCTTTTCTTTTCTTTTCTTTTCTTTTCTTTTCTTTTCTTTTCTTTTCTTTTCTTTTCTTTTCTTTTCTTTTCTTTTCTTTTCTTTTCTTTTCTTTTCTTTTCTTTTCTTTTCTTTTCTTTTCTTTTCTTTTCTTTTCTTTTCTTTTCTTTTCTTTTCTTTTCTTTTCTTTTCTTTTCTTTTCTTTTCTTTTCTTTTCTTTTCTTTTCTTTTCTTTTCTTTTCTTTTCTTTTCTTTTCTTTTCTTTTCTTTTCTTTTCTTTTCTTTTCTTTTCTTTTCTTTTCTTTTCTTTTCTTTTCTTTTCTTTTCTTTTCTTTTCTTTTCTTTTCTTTTCTTTTCTTTTCTTTTCTTTTCTTTTCTTTTCTTTTCTTTTCTTTTCTTTTCTTTTCTTTTCTTTTCTTTTCTTTTCTTTTCTTTTCTTTTCTTTTCTTTTCTTTTCTTTTCTTTTCTTTTCTTTTCTTTTCTTTTCTTTTCTTTTCTTTTCTTTTCTTTTCTTTTCTTTTCTTTTCTTTTCTTTTCTTTTCTTTTCTTTTCTTTTCTTTTCTTTTCTTTTCTTTTCTTTTCTTTTCTTTTCTTTTCTTTTCTTTTCTTTTCTTTTCTTTTCTTTTCTTTTCTTTTCTTTTCTTTTCTTTTCTTTTCTTTTCTTTTCTTTTCTTTTCTTTTCTTTTCTTTTCTTTTCTTTTCTTTTCTTTTCTTTTCTTTTCTTTTCTTTTCTTTTCTTTTCTTTTCTTTTCTTTTCTTTTCTTTTCTTTTCTTTTCTTTTCTTTCTTTCTTTCTTTCTTTCTTTCTTTCTTTCTTTCTTTCTTTCTTTCTTTCTTTCTTTCTCTTTCTTTCTCTTTCTTTCTTTCTTTCTTTCTTTCTTTCTTTCTTTCTTTCTTTCTTTCTTTCTTTCTAAAGATTCATAAAAAGAGAAGATTAAAGGTGTGAGGGATTAGGTCTGTGTGATGTCTATGGCGGCCCTTCTCTGCATTTCCAGTCCCCAGGCTACTTCTTATGTCACCGGGTCTCTTGATTTCATTGAGCTTTCAAGGGATGAGCTTTGCAAGTGAGAACTCTCTGTGACTTTCTTTAAAGTGATCCCAGGCAGTAGCTGCACTTCTTTTTGGTGGGTAAATGCTTTGTCAGCATTCTTCATTTCTCAATCATATTCTTTAAAAAGAATAATTTATTTTAGCAAGTAATGGAAAATATATGAGCCTGATTTATCAAGTCCTACTAGGAAAAAAAGAAAGCCTTTGCCCCTCTTTCCTTCTGGGAAGGGTGTACCAAAAGGATATATATTTCTGGTGGAAGAAAGATCTGTTTGAATTTTATGATCATTTAAAAAAAATTTGCCAGAGGGTGTGTGTACACTCACCTAAGAGAGAAAGAAGGAAAGTGAGAAAGTTCCTCTTCGTGGAGAGTGGTCATGCTGCAATCCCTTCTCCTCCGCTTCTCCCTCCTCTCTGGATTTGGGGCATGCAGACGTGCTCAATGTATTTCTCAAGCTTCCAGATCTGGGACTCAAACTGTGCAATCAATGATGTGGAATCCAGCCGCCTTAATCTCTATGTCACCAACTGGCCCCAAAATGGAATTTAATAGTATTTAGGTAGGCAGCCAACTTAGTGTTTCCAGAATTTAGAGCCTAAATGCAAAAGAAGAGTTCAGAAATAGGCAGGCCCATTGTATACTGAGGTGTAGTGTTGGGGATAAACCCCCATGGAAGGGAGTCGTTTGCAGTGGCCCCTGAAGCATAGCTAGGCCCCCATGGAAGGGAGTCGTTTGCAGTGGCCCCTGAAGCATAGCTAGGATTCAGAAGGTTGAAGAAACTTTCATAAGGAGAAGTATAAATATAAGACAAAGGCACAGTAAAGGAAGGAGAGGATTCTGGGAGCATACAAGGACACTAAAAAATGATGGATTTGCTAGGGTGGGGCCAGCATGAGAAGAAATTTGAATGCTAGATGAGGAGGGTGGATTTGATCTGGTAGGCAGTTCTAGGGTGGGCTCCATTGGATTGTCACTGGTTGGAATTGCTTTGAGAGACATGGGTGTTAACTGAAAGCACCATTTCTGATTATCTCTGTACCTAAACTCCTGAATGCTCACCTCAGAGTTGGATTGTTTCCTGGGATCAAATCCTGTTTGGTCCAAGATGGAGTAAAATGAATTCATTACTTAACTGATTAATTGATGTCTGTTAAGTATTGATAGGTGTCTCTGAAAATGACACACTATTGAAAATGTCACTCACACAGAGATATAAACAAAGAGTGCCAAAAGTCTTTGCCAAATAAATTGATGGAGGTGATCTCTAAAAGAAGAAAGAAAATAATAGTAACTTTAGGACAATATCCTTCCCACCCAGAGTAGCTGGTGTTAGAAGAACTTTGACCCTGTGATTTGTATTTTTTTTTTTTTTGGAGAGGTTTTCTCTATAGGGCGTGTGCACTCGCCAGACAGACAGAGAGAGACATAGAGACAGAAAGCAAGAAATCACCCCCCAGGGGGGATGGTCACGCCGCAATCCCTTCTCCTCCATTCTACTCTCAGGATCTTGGGCACGCACACACACGCGCCCGGCGTGAGTTCTAAGCCACCGGGTCCGGGACGTGAACCGCGGTCGACTACATGGGAGTCCAGCGACATAGCCATTATGCTAACTTCTGGTTCCCTGATTTGTAGTTTTTCACATAGACTGTACCTTTTGCTGCTTCTGGTGAGTTACTTTGCCATGTTCCACTGTGCTCAGGATATAATTGGAGCTGGGTTTTAGCACATGGGTATGAATAAGTCTGATGCCTAGTAGCATTTATAATTTTGCACCATTTTACAATAAAATAGTTAAAAATATAGCTGATTTCCAGCAAAGCAGCACCACCCCACAGTTCTTTCTAGCTTCCTTTCTCTATAATGGCCACAGTGCTTTGGGATGGGATTTAAGGGAAACTTTACTGTCTGGAACAGGCCAGCAGTTGTAGAAATTGCCCACACTAAATGCACAACTCAATACAATCAACAATTGGGCCAGCTTCATGGTCTATTGGTGACGGGAGCTGGATCCTACATGGTGTGTGTGGGAGTGCTTTTCCCTCCCCGCCCCCTCTCTCTGTCTCTGGTGAGCACATGTGCCCTCTGACCAAAAAAAAAGTTCAATGCCCTTGGAGTTCAAAGTAGCTTTGGTTGCCTCACAGTCATATGAGGTAAAGCTTCATTTTGAAGATGACTACAATTGTATGTCATAACATAATTCAGGAGTACTTGAGAAAGTTCATGGAAGAATGGAATGAAGGCACAAGTTTATTTTCATACAAAAATTTTTGAAATCCATGCATAGTTTTTTTTTTTTTTTTGAGAGGTTTTTGCTATAGGGCACATGCACTTGCCAGAAAGACAGAGACAGACAGAAAGCGAGAAATCACCTCCCAGTGGGGATGGCTACGCCGCAATCCCTTCTCCTCCATTCTCCTCTCGGGATCTTGGGCATGCATGCACACGCGCCCGGCGTGAGTTTAAGCCACTGGGTCTGGGACTCGAACTGAGGTCGACTACATGGGAGTCCAGCAACATAGCCATTACGCCAACTGCTGGTCCTGATAGCATGGCTTTTTAAAGCCTGAATACAATATAAAATAATCAAATCAAGGATATACACATATTCATCTTCTTCAGCTTTGAACTGTATATTATGCTGTGTACATTCAATAACACTCCTACTAATTTATTATTTTTTAAAGTTTTTTTTTTTTTGCCATAGGGTGTGTGTGCTTAGTGGAGAGCGACAGAGACAATTAGAGAGAAAGTGAGAAATCACCTCTCAGTGATTTCTTCTCCTTCTCTTTTCCTCTTGGGGTTTTGGACTCACATGCATATGCACCCAGTGTGAATTTAAAACCACTGGGTCCAGGACTCTAACTGCAGTTGGCCATGTGGGAGTTCGGCCTTTTAACCACTATGCCACCTTCTGGCTCCAGGTCTAGTAGTTTTTGTCTTTTTTGAAATGGGTGTTAAATTGTCTGTATTTTTTTCCTCTGTGGTTCATCTCATAGCCTCTTCCCCTTATTTTCATGCATTCCTGTGTCCAAGACTAAACACCCACAGAATAAATAAAGAATATCACACTTGTAGATAATCGAGGCCCTAAATGCACAGCATCTATACAGATTGGCAGGCTGTAGTTGTCAAAAAGAAGGCAATGTGAAGGTAGGTGAGTGGAGAACTTTATGGAAGGCAAAGAGTGAAACTACCGGAGGAACTACTGCTTAAAGTGACCTGAGTGGCTCATTTTCTTATGGCCTTCATCTCTCCCTAATTTTTGTGTGGGGCTGGCTCATATACCACCTGTCTCCTATACACAGGATTCATCATGAAGCAGTTGCTTCTGTTAGGTTCTAGGGTCCAAGCCTAAATGATAGTTTGCTCCTAGGAAGAAGGGCTATGGGAACCCTCTCTTCCCACATGAGATTCCTTCCTAATAGCCTGGACTATTAACCAGGGAGTAGCTTTCAACTGTACAACTTCCTGAGAATGTGGCTGAACTATAGAACTCACAGAGACCCCGTGGCAGGTGAGATGCTGCGTCTCAGGGAGAATGTGTTCAGCATTCCTATTTGGAAAACTGGAGAGTCAGTTCCCTTCTCTGAACAGGTGGAGGTGAGGGTGTTGGGGAGGACACCCCAAGTCTGGCACACATGCTCCAGCAGCTGAGGCATCACCTGTCCTTTCCACTCGCACCCTTCAAAACTGGCAGCCAGTGTGGCTCCTGTAAAGGCTCTGGTGATAGGAGCACTGGAGAAGGAGCAGGGGGCAAGCTACAGTGGCAAGCTTGCTGTGAAGCAGCTAGTTAGGCTTCCTGCTTCCAGTCCTTGGCTTGGAGAGGTTTCTTTCTTTTATTTTTGGAGAGGTTTTTTTTCGCTATAGGGCACGTGCGCTCACCAGAGAGACAGAGAGAGACAGAGGGACAGAAAGTGAGAAATCACCCCCCGGGGGGATGGCCACGCCGCAATCCCTTCTCCTCCATTCTCCTCTTGGGATCTTGGGCACGCACGTACACGCGCCCAGCGTGAGTCTAAGTCACCGGGTCCGGGACTCGAACTGTGGTTGACCACATGGGAGTCCAGCGACACAGCCATTATGCTAACTGCTGGTCCCCAGAGAGAGGTTTCTTTACTTTCTCTCTTTTTTAATACTTTTGTACTTGTGTGTTCTTTTTAGAGTTTTGCCACAGGACATTTGCGCTCACCAGAGAAAGATAGGGAGCCACAGAGAGAGGGAAAGAAAAGGAGAAATCACCCCACCCCGCCCCCCCAGAGGGGATGGCCACGCTGAAATCCTTTCTCCTCCACTCTTCTCTCAGGATCTTTGGCATACCTGCACATGTTCCTGGCATGATTTTCAAGCCACCAGGTCTGGGACTCAAACTGTAGTCGGCCATGTAGAGTTTAATGCCTTAACCACTATGCCACCTGCTGACTCCAATGTTTCGTTTGTCTTAATTTGCCAGAGAGCATGTGTGCTCCCTAGAGACAGAGAGAGAGAGAGAGAGAGAGAGAGAGAGAGAGAGAGAGAGAAGAGAAAGCACCTCCCAATGAGTGTGGTTACACCTCAGTCCGTTTTCCTCCATTTTTCCATTCTGTCAGGATTTGGGGCACACATTCATTTAAGCCACTGGGTCTGCGACTCAAACCATGTGTTCAGTCATGTGGGAGCTATCTCCACTAACCACTAAGTCATAGGTGAGAGAGAGAGAGAGAGAGAGAGAGAGAGAGAGCAAGCTTTCATCTTCTCGTTCCTTCATGCTTACTCTTTTGTTGATTAGATTATCCAAAACTAGTTGTTTTCTTTTGCTCTTCCTCTCTCTTTTCCAACCTTTGGTTGTCCCCACCAAGATGCCTATATCACTCCTCATTCCTTCATCTTTTCTGAACACTTACTACTCATCTAAAGATAAATCTCTGCTGCGGAGAAAGTGTGTTTTCTTCTAAAGGAGTGCTAATGGGAGAGAAAGCCGTGTTATGATACAGTGATGCTGAGGTGGTGCTCAGTAGATTTGGTAACTTTGAAATGAGGAGAATACTGGGAGGGATTAGGCTCAGATCTGGGCTACTATCAGAGGAGCTTTATAGAACTCTCCATCCTGGCTCTGGATTCTATGAGGTTCAAGTAATCAAGGATCTCATATTGGTTATATAATTTACTGTATAGAAATCCACAGAAATAAATCAAGCAGGTGGCCAGAGCTGTCCACAGTCATAGTCCAAATGCTGATATGCAGTGGCAGCAAGATGAAGCCAGAATTTATCAATAGATCGCTTTGAAATGACATTTTGAAAAATAGACTTATAAACAGGGAGCAACTATGTTAGGCTGCGATACCCCAGATTCCCTTTGCTCTGATTCTGTACTACTCAACGCATTTCTAATTATAATTTAGCTTAGCATGCAGATTTCTCTATTGGGAGAGAGGGTTCTGGCCACAACCTGGCAGTATCCAGTCCTCTCAGTGATTCATGTCTTTTTTAGTCAAAATGAAGAAACTGGCATTTTGGTTTATGCCTTGGCCTTTTGTGAGCTTGGGGAATGTAAAGCCTTGAGATTTGAACAACAGATTCTGGACCTTGGGGACTCAGCCAAGATACTGTTTTGGAAAACCCCTGTTCAGAAGATGGGCCAGCAGGCCTCTCACTGAGCTCTTCTGGTCAAAGACATCGCTCGGTTTTCAGATCAGAACTGGAGGCACAGAGAAGTGTGTTGGGTCAGCCAGTGTCATGGAGGTTAAGGCAGCTAGATCTCACATGGCTAATTGTATGATTGAAGTCCTGGGCCCAGGCAGCTTGGAAAACATACCGGGTACATGTCCATGCCCAAAATCACAGCAGGAGAATGGAGGAGAAGGGATTGCAATGTAGCCAGCCCTTTGGGGAAGTGATTTCTCACTTTCCTATTCTCTCTCTGTCTCTCTCTATCTCTCTCTGGCAAGTACGCACACCCTATAGTAAGTGAAAGAAAGAAAGAAAAAGAAAGGAAGAAAGAGATGAAGGAAGGAAGAAATAAAAGAAACATATGTTTCTTTGGTAAGGTCTTCATAGCTTCTTGGCTGTGAAAAGCTGGGTTTGCAGTTGTCTTCTGACCCCCACACCAGTGCTCTTTTTTTTTTTTTTTCCTTTGGAGAGATCTTTTGCTATAGGACGCGTGCGCTCGCCAGGGAGACAGAGAGGGACAGAGAGACAGAAAGCGAGAAATCACCCCCCAGCGGATGGTCACGTCACAATCTCTTCGCTTCCATTCTCCTCTCAGGATCTTGGGCACGCACGCACATGCGCCTGGTCTAAGTTTAAGCCACCGGGTCCGGGACTCAAACCGAGGTCGACTACATGGGAGTCCAGCGACATAGCCATTACGCTAACTGCTGGTCCCACCAGTGCTCTTTAAAATCCACCATACATTGTTGCCACACAAGTCAGATCTTCTTCCTTAAGTTGCAGAAATGGAGAGAAAGGGAAGAAATAAAAGTAGAGAAGTAGAGCAGGTTTTGCTCTCAAGTTTGCTTTGTATCAAAAAAGAACAGTTTTGATTAGAGGAGGCAGAAGTAGAGGAGAGCAGGGTTTGCCCTAAACGTGGAGGAGAGAGCAGCATTTCCTCTCTTAAGTTTGCTCCATATCGGATAGGAACATTATGATGGAAAGCCAGGCAGGGCTCACATGCTACCCACTGTACTCTAGTAAGTGGAATGTCAGTGGGTAACAAGCCCAGTTTCCCAGTGAAGAGCATTGTTTACTGCTGACGTCGTGGCTGCTTTTAGTAGGAGCTATGTGGAAGCATCCCAGATCGCGTTCACAGAACCAGGAGCAGTGCCACCCAGTGAAATATGACTAAGCAGCTCAGATTTGCTTGCTCTGTCGCACTATGCAATGACATTTCCTCCAAAGTTCAGGGGGTAACAGGCAGTGTGCTCAGTTGTGAGAATTAGAGAATGTGATTCAATATGAATTAAGAGAATTTAAGATTTTGTTCAATGAGAACAATAAGAACAAGAGAGAGCTGGCAGATTCCTTAATCTTTAGAATCTCATTCTCTCTCTCTCTCTTTAAAATGGGCTTGAAACATAAGCTTAATGTCCCCGTGGTCCCAGTGAATCACTCGCTTTTCAGTTAATTAGATTTTTAACAGTTGGGTGACGGCACCTATGGAGATCACACCAAACCCTAACTTAATTTTAAACGCAAGTTGATTGAGTGTTGCTGAAGCTCTGTGACATTCAAGGCATTGCCAGTTCTGAACTAGAATAGGGCGGAAATTTTTTTCTTAGCCAGGATGTGGCTGGGCTGCTGTGACTGGTTAACATAGGTGGTTAGAACATGATGTCAAGGAAGTCAGGGGGTTTGAATGTCACTGCATGTGGCCCAGAAGCTTTAGCTTGGTCCCATAACACTCTGGATCCGCACCTGGCTAGCAGCTCACAGATAGGGACGATGTAGCCCTGACTCGCTTCTAGTTACTGTGACCAACTCCATGCTGGGTCAGGGCTGCCCCTTGAGATGGGAAGGACTGCACAGGAATTAGTCAAGGCCCCTGTGGAAACAGTCTTGTTGCATGGCTGATTTTCTCTTTGTAGAATCAGTCATTGTAGAGCCTGGAACAAACTCACTGTGAATGGTACAGATGTTACTTATATTGAAAACAGCAAGATATTTCTTTGTGTGTACAAAACATGTATGTCTCATGGATATATAAAGTGTGCATGTAGAGTGATGAGACCCTCAGAGCACTTTCTTGCATATTTTTATTGGCTCCATTACTCTGTTGCTTTTTGATGTAACCACTTTGAGTCTTAGTTTATTCATCTATGAAATGGGAGAAATAATTGCACTCACATCATTGACTTGCTGGGAAAATCAAATGCAATGAAAAAAATAACATCTTAGTCTATTTGGAATGCTATAATAAAATACCATAGATTTAATAGCTTACAAACAGTGCAAATGCATTTCCCATGGTTCTGGAAGCTCGAAAGTTCAAGGTCAATGCACCAGCAGATTCAGTGTCTGGTGAGGGCCTGTTTACTGTGTCCGGATGTGGAGGAAGAGATAAGGAAGCTCTCTGGGCCCTCTTCTATAAGGGCACTAATTCCATTCGGGAGTTCTCTGCCCTCTTGATCTAGTCCCCTCCTAAGGGTCCCATCTCCTGATACCATCACTTTGGGGATTAGGTTTCAACATATGATTTGGGTGGGTGTACAAACATTTAGACCATAGCAATGTATACAATCTGTAAGCCTGGTGCCAAGCACTGCAAGAGGCTCAGTAAATCAGTAAATAGTAGCTATAGGATTAGTGAAGGAAAGTTACTTCTTCTATGCTTCCTGACTTTCATCCGTTTAGGGAAAGTGTCATAAAACAGCATATATGTTATGGGGACCAGCAGTTAGTGTAATGGCTATGTAGCTGGACTCCCATGTAGTTGACCGCGATTCGAGTCCCAGACCTGGTGGCTTAAACTCACGCCGGGCACGTGTGCATGCATGCCCAAGATCCCAAGAGGACAATGGAGGAGAAGGGATTGTGGCATGGCTATCCCCCCTGGGGGGTGATTTCTCACTTTCTGTCTCTCTGTCTCTTTCTGGTGAGCACATGTGCCCTATAGCAAAAACCTCTCCAAAATAAATAAATAAATAAAAATAAAAAATAAAACAGCATACATGTTACAATTGGCAACTCCTCTAAAAGGATCCGTTTGTAAAGCCATAAAAATACTAACTTCTATGTAGTTTATACTGGCAGGGGCCCAATGGTTCAGAATTAACACCTGATGTTTAATAGATAGAAAATAGGCTTTGCTGTCATTGTGGATATGCAGAATGGAAAAATGTGGGGCAATATTTTAAAATCTGCTGATGTAGAATTGGACCTTAGGCTGGCTCTATGTAAATACTTAAAATCTTGAATGAAAAGTGATTCCTATCTTGCCTATTGCTTACCCAGAGTACAGTAAATGTTTTTGTTGTTAAGCTTGCATCTTGCCTCATCTGGCTGCAGGAGTAGTACCTTGAGGCCAATTAGCAGTACTCTATGAAGCAGTCCCTTTTTTCTTGTCTGCATACTGGTGGAAAGATGAATGAAAGGAGAGAATTCGGCTGTTCACCTGACGTTCACACATCCAGCTAGAACTAACCAGTTTATTTCCGGCTGGCAAGTGGCATGGTGGTTAAGGCGCTGGACTACCCTATAACTGACTGCAGTTTGAGTCCTGGACCTGGTGGCTTGCTTTCTCGCTTCCGCCCTCCCTCTGGTCAAATGAAAAAATAATGACAATAAATAAAATAATTATTATAGGGAGTCCAGCGACATAGCCATTATGCTAACTGCTGGTCCCCCTCGTAAAATAATTCTTTCCCAAAAAAAAAAAAAGAAAGAAAGTTTAGTTAATCTGGGACTCAGTCACCTACCACAGACACTCAGTAGGGTAGTGAGGCTTGTGCAGAGTCCTGGAAGATAAGTTTGATCATGACTTTGCCATGATTAGACTTTGATTTAAAAAAAAAACCCTTTTGAAAATGACTTTGGAAAATTATATATAAAACAAATGCACAAATTTGATGACCTTTTAAAAGGTTCCAGTACTGGACCAGCAGGTGGTATGGAGGCTAAGGTGGTTGGATCCTACATGGCTGACTGTGCAGTTCAAGTCCTGGATCCTAAAGCTTGAAAACTTGTGCTGGACATGTGGGTGTGTGTGCCCAAAATCCTGAGAGGAAAATGAAAGAGAAGGGATTGCAGCATGGCCATCCCCCGCGATGGGTGATTTCTCATTTTCTTGACCTCTCTGTCTTCTCTCTGTCTCTCTCTGGTGAGCACATGTACCCCTATAGCAAAAACTTAAGTAAAAAAAAAAAAACAGTTCCAGTGTTTTGCAGACAGAAAGAGGGATTGTTTTTTTTTTTTTTTAATGTATACATGAATGGGATTAGTCCTAGCAAAGGGCCTGCATCTACTTTTCTTTAGTCTTCTCACACTCTCTCCACATTGAGGGACTCTCCCTTGCTTTCTTCCAGCTGGGTATCACTGCCCTTAGTCTTTCTCCACATCATATCACTAAACTTGGTTTCACACTTAGATTTTCCACTAAGGAATAACAGAAAATGACTGAAAGGATTGTACTCCCTCCAAATAATCTTTCCATTTTCATAGGGGACTAATCTCAAGTGCATGGAAGATAGGTCTGGAGTGGAATTTTCAATGTAATTCGATTTGAGGCTCAGGAGGGTGTGGTGCGGTGGAGGGTGTTGGTGGTTCTATCTGAACTGCACTCAATAACTCCAGGCACTGCCTTTCCTGCTAGTCCCTAGAGGCCTCTTCCAAATCTTTGCTGCATAGTTCCTAGTGCTACTAAATAGGCTTGCAGCAAAAAGAAGCGTATGTGGATAAACTCTAGGCTTTTCTCCACAGGAAGCTATGTCCAGTCCAAGCAAGTTTCCTCAAGCAGATACAATGACTCTTGTTAATGCACGTTTCATTTTCTGATCATTTTATTTGCTCTCAAATTCAATCAAACACCAGTACAAATGAACAATAGTGGTGTTGCTATGTATAAGCAGTCAATTAACCTGGATACGGAACAACTAAAAAGAGAGGGAGGTTTTATAGTCCCAGCTTTTGCTCTTATGGTTTATACTGTCAAGGTCTACTTCTGCTTACTATTTTAGACTCTACTTATCTCTACCACACCCACCCAGCACACACACACACACACACACACACACACATTTGTGCTCCCATTAGGAATTGTGGGCTAAAATATGTGCATTTTTTGCTTTGTTAACATTTTGGCATAGATATTGTTTACACCTTCTCATTTGATCAGTTCTAAGAGGGATTGGATAAGTCTAGAATGCCCTAGGATACCAGATATTCTCTCCAGAGTCTTTTGCATCTTGTTCATCCAGGTTTTGGCCAACTGAAACAGAACTCCTGTGGACTTCTTTCTGGAAAACTTTGAATTTTATGTGGTAGCATTCAGAAACATACTTGTATCATAGTGACCCTGTTACTGAAAGTATATTAGCATCTCATTTATAGATGCATTTGAACTCTTCCATAATTTAAACTTTGAATGCAAAACATGCATTGTTAAGTGGACAGTTGAGCTGGGAATTCCAGAATAGACAGATTTATGTAGAGTCACATGTGATGCCCCAGACTTGAAAAATATGGAAATAATGTGTTTTCATCCTAGAAATAGATTTTAGATCTTCAAGAATGTGTATAAGAATATGTATAAAGAAGATAAAAAGTTGTCCTGAAAAATTGGCTCTTAGAAAATGTGCAGATTAAAAATGGAACGAATGGGTCTACCTAATGGGAAGACAGATCCTTCAAAATCTTAAGCCCACAACAAATTATGGTCCACATGATTTATAGTGTTTATTCCCATAACCACATTTGTAGAAAAAACACAATGCAATCCATTTTCTTCAAGAGACTTTTAGACATCTTGGAACAACATATTTTTAGAAGGGGCATTTCCATTCAGAAACTGGGCAGAATCTAGTTACCTATGGATATGTACATCTATATTAGATTATGCCTGTCCTTGAGAATACTTTAATTTGAGACTAGATGTCTTGATGCATTTTATTTTGTTTAAATACTTTGATTGTAATTTCTGACTTGCATATAATCATTTTACATCTTTGTGGGGATACAGTATGGTTTTTTAAAGCACATATTCAGTGTGTAATCATCAGATCGAGAATATAAACATATTTATCATCTCAACATTTACATTATGTTGTGCACATGATATTTGTTCTACTAGGGTTTTCTGTTTGTTTATTTTGGAGGTGTATGTTGAATTGTCAACAACATTTTTATTCTGCTGTGGTACACCGTTCCATAACCTATTCCACTTATTTGCATGCATTCTTGTGTCTGTTAGTCATTTTATTCCAAAGCTCCCTACCCACCTACCCATATGGCTTCTAGAATCTACTATTACTCTCTCTACTATATCTTACAGCCATTTAGGTTCTGCTGAGTGAGGACACTCAGTATATGGTTACGTGGGGACTTACAGTATTTGTCTTTCATAGCCTGGTTTATTTCAATTAGCCTTATATCTTCTAGTTTCATCCACTTTGTATCAAATGATAGGATTTAATTTTTCTTTGTGGCTGAATAGTAGTCCATAGTGTAAATGTGTCACATTTCCTTTATCCATTCATCCATTTGTTTATCGCTGGGCACTTAGGTTGGTTCCAGAACTTAGCTATTGTGAATTATGCTGTAATAAACATGGATGCACAAAGTCTCTCCAATAGTGATTTCCTGTCCTTTGGGTAAATGCCCAAGAGTGGGATTACTGGGTCAAATGATAGTTTATTTTTAGATTTTAAAAACAGAATTGTTTATTCAATTTTATTTATTTATTATTATTTCTCAATTTGATGAGAGAGAGAGAGAGAGAGAGAGAGAGAGAGGAGTGAGAAAGCAATAAAGTAAGCCACCGGATCCAGGACTGGAACCACGGTCAGCCATGTGGGAGTCCAGCATTTTAACCACCATGCCACCTGCTGGCCCCTATTTTTAGATTTTTTTTTGGAGAGGTTTTTTTTTTTTTTTGCTATAGGGTGCATCCACTCGCCAGAAAGAGAGAGACAGAGAGCAGAAAGTGAGAAATCACCCCCCAGGGGGGATGGCCACGCCGCAATCCCTTCTCCTCCATTCTCCTCTCGGGATCTTGGGCACGCACGCATACGCGCTCGGCGTGAGTTCTAAGCCACCAGGTCCGGGATGCGAACCGCAGTCGACTACGTGGGAGTCCAGCGACATAGCCATTATGCTAACTGCTGGTTCCCCTATTTTTAGATTTTTAAGGAACATCCATACTGTCTTCCACAGTGTCCATACTAGTTACTTTACCAGCAGCAGTGTACAAGTGTTCCCCTTTCACTGCAATCCTGCCAGGACTTTTTATTGTTTTATTTATTTATTTATTTATTTATTTTTGATGATAGTCATTGTGACCAGAATTAGGTGATACCTCATTATGGTTTTGATTTGCATTTCTCATTATAAGAAATACTGAACACACTTTTCAATGAACAACTATATTCTGTTAATATTTAAAGCAACAACAACTAATATCTTCAGTAGGAATAGTAGCATAGCAGAATGACTGCTGAAACCCGCAAAGTGAAATGTATTGACTTACCATTTTGTTACTGTGAGTTGGATTGTATCAGAAAGGCCAAAAGTTGTATCTGGAAAAGTTACCTAAGGCCAGAAGGCTCAGGTAGGCAAAGATTCAAATCCACTAATATGAGCCGAGAGGGGCAAAGTCAAGCAGCAGAAACCGGGACTGAGGCTTGGGAGTGAAAGGCAGACCTGAGTAGAAAGTTCAGGCAACATGGAGTTGGGATCCTAGACAATTGGGATTCAGTGGGTGGCGGTTGGGAAGAAGGGGAGTAGAGAGAAAGGCACTACTCGCAGCACCCCTACTGAGTACAGTGAATAAACTGTAAAGATGAAAGCATGCCAGAAAGACTCCTTCTCCTTAGTGCGCTGTTGAGGACATTCTGGAGGTGGTGAGCACTAAGTGTAACCATGCACATGAGCTTCCTGTAACTGGGCTGAGCGTATTGGTATGCTCAGGTCAGAACAGTGGGTCTGACTAGTCTCTGTGTATTTCCTGGTGGGAGCTGCCCTCTCTGCTTGGCCCGCGTATCCCAATACTGTTTGCTCTGACTCATTGATGGCCTGCTACATGTCATTAGGCGGCTCATCTGCTGCTCTCATTTCTCCCAAAGGTATACAGAGGTTTGCGTCTCAGCTTTTACATTTTTTTTCTTCTGCAAGCTGGAGGAAGTGGCCTTTTGATGGTTTTGTTTCTTCAGTCAAATACTTACAGTATCTTACAGTTTCAATTTTCCTTTCTCATAGGTATTTGATCCTGATGACCTTTATTCTGGGGTCAATTTCTCCAAGGTTCTGAGTACTCTTTTAGCAGTCAACAAAGCTACAGAAGGTAAGCAGGCCTTGTGATTTATGAGATCTGGTTGACATTTTTAGATTCATGTGTTTCTGCTTACTCTAGAAGCCATCTATGGACAGGATTGTTTGATTAGTACAAACTCTCCCCGACCACCCAAATAAATCTCAAAGTCCAGTGCTTTAATTTTTTATGGTTTGGGATTGAAACATACCTATTAAAGATGTTGTACTAATGCCCTTAATTTAATGATTAGAACCAAGCAACCATTTTATTCAAAGCGACTACTAAAGGGGCCAGCAGATGGCATGGTGGTTAAGGCGCTGGAATTCCCACATGGCCGACCATGGTTCGAGTCCTGGACCTGGTGGCTTACTTTCTCACTGTCCCTCCTGCCCCTCTCTGTCTTTCTCTGGCGGAACTCATGTGAAACAAAAAAAATAATAACTAACGAACCAACTAACTAAATAAATACAATAATTCTAAAACAAAAACAAAAACAAAGCTCATACTGAGTAGCTGACTGAGTATAACCAGTCAGAAAATAAAAAGGAAAAGACCAGTTCCCCTTTCCATGAAGTTCACAAAATACAGCCATCACTTCCTTTTCCCCATAAGAAATGTACTTCTCTCATAGTTTTCTACATGCATTGTCCATGTAAACATGGACATAGTTTTCTGTGTGCCTTTGCCCAAGGTTCCAGCGCAGTAACCTTGCACTGGAAATGAAGCCGCAGGTTCATGGTGAGTGAAAGGAATATCTTTTATTTAAATGTTTAACATCCACCACACTGGAGGTATTAAATATAAATCCTAGTAAATGCAAAGACAATAATGATAAAAATAGAGTATAACTTCATTCCTTCTGTGATACAATCTCTTACCTACGCTGGATAATAATAATCACAGTTCAAATGCTTTGAGCTTTTATCCTGCATCTAGTCTTTCTTAAGAGCCATAGGTGGTCTCGTTCAATCTTTGAAACAACCCTGGGGGTAGGTATTATTGTTATTAAGTCCATTTTCCAGATAAGGACAGTCAAGCCCATAGTGGCTGAGGTGGGATTCGAACCCATGCATGACTGACTCCAGAACCCTTATGGCCAAACATGAGCTTTGCTTCTCCAACTGTTGGAAAGTCAACAGGCTGTGTGCTCAGCACTGCCAGGTGCTAGGAAGAAGTCCCCGCCCTTGAGAAAATTACCATCTATTTAGGGAGACTCAACTTACCCACGTGAAACAATTAGAGAACAAGAGCAGACAATATAATCAAGTGCTGAATAGGATGGAGCATCTAGGAAGCTATCAAGTAATTACAGTTTTATTCAAAAGAACTGTATATAAAAGCAATACATGTAAAAATACTTCTCCAAAGTTGTTCTTTTGCTATTTGGGAAAAAAAATGCTTTTGAGCTATTGCGAGGCATATAGCAGAAAGTACAGCTAATTCAAGTCACTATATTTAACACACATGACAACTATCCAGTTCTGGGAAGGAGGATCGTATAATTCTAACATTATGCCACACAAATTATACGTTCCTTTGCCAAACTCTCCTAACAAGTTCTACAGTCTCTTCCCTTGCCACAGATATTTATAAAAATACCAGGAGGGGAAAGTTAAAACCCACAGCATCAAGGAAATTACTTGGATACTGAGCTTGTCGCCTAGGGAATGTTTGGACTTTAGATTCTTGCAGTTTATATCTTTTAAAAATAAATGGAGAGGAAAAGAAGCCTCATTTGAATTTGTCAAGAAGCCAGCTCCTCTCTTTAGTATACTCTCAGCATACTGAAAACACCCAGCTCAGCCCTGGCCAGATCGAATTTCACAAGGTTTCAAGGAAGAGGAGACTCCCAAGTTTGATTTAAAAAATAAAAGTATTCTAATATCAAGATCACATCTCTCCCAGATACATGCTCTCTGTCATTCTCATTCTCCACACCCAGCCCTAGGCACCAGGTAGATTTTTCGTTACATGCCACACATATTGTTACATGTGAGTAAGAAAAGGACCACCACAGAATTAGGGGCCCAAAAACAAAGAGAGAAATTTGAAATATTTCAAAGTAATAAGAGCCACAAACAGCTGTTTGGTACCCGATATAGTGCTGCCTTGGAGAACAGGGCAATCCTCTTGGAACTGGTTCAGGAGGGAAGAGTCGTAGGGAAATGGGTTAAGAGAAAATGTGGTTCTGTCGCTGTTTTTCATTCTATTGGACGGCAATGGCCAGTAAGGTTAAGAAAAGAAGTTGGCCACCAAAGGAGGGGAGATGAAATACACTTGGCGTGTGCGCGTTCATACTGATAACAGAATGAGCAGCCAGGATGCCTTTGATAATGTCCCATGAAAAATAATGTTCTGTCGTAGAGGTTTCTCTGAGCAGAGTGCTTCCTTTACCGTGCCTTTTCCTCTTTTCACAGATCAGCTATCAGAAAGACCATGTGGACGTTCCTCTTCTCTTAGTGCTGCTAATAGTTCTCAGGCAAACCCCCAGGGAGCAGTTTCTAGCACAGCTCCAGGGCTGCAAGGGCAGTCAAAGGCAGTGGTAAGTATAGTCCCCAATTCCCCTTGCCTATTTTAAAATCCATAAAATTAGATCGATATTCCAGTTGCATCTCCACATGTGGTGAGAGAGCCATTCTGTTGGTTTTGGGCGGCATCGAGAAAACTGATGATCAACAGAGCACCAATTCAGGCTAGCCTGGTGGAACAAATCACAGGCGTGTGTGTGTCGGAGAGTCAGGAAATCTGGGGCTGAAGCCCCAGATCCGTTTCTCCTACAATTGGGCAAGTCACTTAACTGCAAAAGCTATGCAAATGTGCTTCATTAGGACTGCTTCCTTGTGGCAGTTGGCTGCTCTTTTCCCTATCCCTTGGTTTATTAAGAAATTGAAAATAAATAGTGGCTGGCACATAGTAGGCAATCGACAAATGTTACTCCTTTTTTTTTTCTTTTTGAGAGATTTTCACTATAGGGCGCGTGCGCTCGCCAGACGGACAAGAGAGAGACGTAGAGACAGAAAGCGAGAAATCACCCCCCAGGGAGGATGGTCACACCGCAATCCCTTCTCCTCCATTCTCCTCTCGGGATCTTGGGCACGCATGCACACGCGCCCGGCGTCGCATGCAGACGCGCCCGGCGTGAATTTAAGCCACCGGGTCCGGGACGCGAACCGCGGTCGACTACATGGGAGTCCAGCGACATAGCCATTACGCTAACTGCTGGTTCCCAAATGTTGCTCCTTTTGTCATGACTGTCATCTTTAATTTTTCTCTTTACATTCCTATTGAGCAAGACCTGATTTTCATATCTGACTCTGATAATCTTCTATGTTGGGATCACCCAGTCGTCTTTGCATTTGGTTGTATTGAGAGCTTTTCTTTGGGAGGAAACACCCTGTCTTCTGCTCTTTGGCTGAAACTTTTACTCAGTGTCAGAAACCACCTACTTGCTGTAAGCCCTCAGGACCTCTTATTTCCAAAGCACTAAAATGGGAGGTTCTTAACCTTTTTTGAGATCATAGATCCCTATGAGAAGCTAATGAACATGATAGTTTCACACCCCTTGAATCCTCTTAAATTGTGTATAAAAGCTCATGCATATGAACTCTTTTGAGTAAAGATCCAGTGTGTTTATCAAGTTCTTAAAGGGGTCTGTAACTCTCAAAAAGTTAAATCCAATTCACAGGTGACAGGTTAAGAACTCCCGCCTTACGTAACTATGGGGTATTTGATCTTTGCATCTGACTAACTCTTAGCCAAATTAAAATATTTTTAGTAATTGAGAGGGAGAAACAGATTTTATGAGAATAAGTCAGTGCCTAATCTTGGTCATATGATTATTGGACCATGTGTGTTGGGTAAAGGCAGAGTAGAATAGTTTTATCACTCTACTATGTTACCTGGCTCAGTTGAATACATATCTTTAGATAATTAGTGGAGGAAGAGGGAAAAAAAGCTATGACTGCCTCCAAAATGCACATTCTCAGAAGTGCAAAGGTTTTCATCATTTTCTTTTCTTTTTTTTTTTATATCGCCAGAGGGCACATATATTCACCAAAGAGACACACACAAAGAGAGGTAGAAAGTACCTCCCAATGAGTTGTGGTCAGGCCACTATCCCTTCTCTTCCATTTCTCCATCCTGTCAGGATTTTGGGCACACACGTATATGTGTCCAGTGTGTTTTTTCAAACTGCCAGGGCTGGGATTTGAACCATGGTCAGCCATGTGGAATCTGCTCTCTTAACCATTAGGCTACAGAGTTTATCGAACCCCCCTGCCCCCCAGGCTCATTAATGGGCTCCTAAATTAAAAGGACTTGGGTTATCCTTGATCACTCCACTGTACTTGCCTAAATACATAGTTTGTACCTTTGCCTCATTTAGATGAGCACATAATCTGGTGTGGCTTTTGTTTCTCTAGGAGATGACGGAAAATGGAAGTCACCAGTTGATAGTAAAGGCAAGATTCAACTTTAAGCAGACTAATGAAGATGAACTGTCAGTCTGTAAAGGGGACATCATTTATGTCACTCGAGTTGAAGAAGGAGGCTGGTGGGAAGGCACATTAAATGGGAGAACAGGCTGGTTCCCTAGTAATTATGTACGAGAAATTAAATCCAGTGGTAAGTGAAGCTGTTGTTTTTTGTTTTTGCTTTGTTTTTAAATTGCTGGGAGTGCATCCGCTCACACACCTGAGAGAGAGAGAGAGAGAGAGAGAGAGAGAGAGAGAAAACACTCCCAATGGGTGTGGTCATGTGGCAATCCTTTCTCTGTTTCTCTGTCCGACTGGGATTTTAGGCATGTATGCACATATGCCCAACATGTTCTTTAAGTTGCCAGGGCAGGGATTTGAACTGCACGGTTGGCTGTGTGGGATCCAGCTCCTTTAACCACCAGGTGATGATGCTGGCTCTAAAAATCTTTTTGAATGTTACTCTTGTACATTCTTTTTTGGTATTTTTACTAAAAGTCTTATAGTTTTAATTGGTTCACAGAAACTGTTTATACTTGTATGTGTATGTCAAAAATAAGACTAGAACAGAACTGAGAAAAATCTGTGATTAGATATTTTGAAACAAAGTTTTATTTAGAGTATATCAAGGCAGCAAAAAGCTGAAAAAGCAAAGGAATTCAAAGCTCAGACAAATGTTCCATGCTCGACTATATCCTCTTATATCTACTAATTCTAGCCCTTGTAATGTAGTACATAGTCTTTCCTGTTACTCTTAAGAATCACCATGGTAGAATACAATAATAAGAGAAGCCATGTGATTACTTCCTTTTTTTTTTTTAAATTAGCTCTAAGCCTTTTCAGCAGACCTAACACTGAATGCCTCAGAGATGTGTAAGAGAGATAACAATCTTAGGACTGTGGGAAGCTTTCTGACCTCTTTGATTCTGAATAATATTGCCTTTAACTCATTGTATGCTGCTAGCTGCTTGCCCTTTTTCAGAAGAATATGCAGAGAGTGAAATCTAATCTTTAATAGTCTTTCTTTGAGTTTTTTTGGAAACTCAATTGACCTTTATTATTTAGGAAGGAAGGCTGCTTATATCATAAAAACCTTCTCCAAAACCCTGATACTAAAAATGCTGCAGTATAAATAAAACTGTTTAGTTATTCACATTTTTACACTGAAAAGTTATTCACTTTTCAAAAATATTTTCCTAAGGGCTCCTTTGAGCAGTTAGTTCCTCAGCATGTTCATTCTTTTGTAGATGACTTCATTGCCTTTTTAATGCCTCAGAATTGAGGCTATCAGTTAGTTAATTTTTTTCTTTATTCATGATAGAATATGTGTGTGTGTGCATATGAGAGGGAGAGGGAGAGAGAGAGAGAGAGAGGGGGGGGGAGAGAGAGAGAGAAGAGACAGAGAGAGATAGAAGTATCCTTTGCAGGATCTGGTCAAGCCATGATCCCCTTCCTCCAGTCCTCTAGCCTGTGAGGTCTCAGGCTCTTGTGTGCACACCCAGTGGGTTTCAGGCTGACCAGGCTGGGGATTCAAACCTTGGTCACCATGTGGGATCCAATTTGTCTTGAGCAGCACATTACTGCAGCACTACAGAGCTGACCGCTATTAATTAATTAATTAAGTCATAAGCTCACTGTAAATAAAACATTACAGAAATATATAATGTAGATAATAAAGTTTTTTTTTTCCCCCCTCCCCTAGATAACCACTGTTAGTAACTTTTCCCCTAAAGTATTGAAGATAAAATTTACTTTGCATACTTTTCTGTGTTTTGTGTTGGGTTAAAGGGGCAGGTCATCTCTTTCAGTGAAACATGTTTACTAACAGATTTATAACTGTGTGTGTGTGTTTGTAGACATATTTTTAATTACTGGGAATCAAGACGTTTTTATTGAGCCCTGAAGTAGTTTCAGAGAGCTCTTCCTAGAAATTTCTTGGTCTTGTTAATTTTTCATAGTTGATTTTCACCCCTTGCTAACACCTTTCAATCACTGTAATCTGGCGATCAGGATCCTTTTTCCAGACTTACAATAATGTCATTTTCTGGTTTCGTGTCTTAATCTGCAAAAGTAAAAGGAACAGCTCTTGCTGTCCTGTGGAAATCCCAAGCATTGTGGAGGGCACATGGGAATCATTATAATGTCCTTCACTATGATGCCTTGTAGCATAGTCCAGCCACTCCTATGTACCGCCCCAAGCTGTTTGTCCTAGTCTTTGGGTCCTTCTCTTTAAGTTTCTCCTATATCCTTTTTTGGTTTAAAACTCACTTTGGTTTGCACATGGCAATCTCTAGCTCTGATTTAGGCACCTTAGGTAACTCCTAGAACATCTAACCCAACTGTCAAATATGGACAAAATATGGACTACTTGAGCCAGGAAGGCTGCCAGCAGGGAAGGCCTGTAACTGGAAGTATTAGGTCATGGGAAAAATCATGGGGTATTTTCCTATGTTTTTCTATGCAAAAATGTATCATGACTTTCCCGACAATCCAATATGGAACAATGTTTCTCACTGAGTTTATTATAATAATTTTTCTTTAGAATTATTATTTAATTTTATTTATTACTATTATTTAAAAATTTTTCTATAGGGCTTGAGTGCTCACCAGGGAGAGAGAGAGAGAGAAAGAGAGAGAGAGAGATTGAGAAAGTAAACCACCAGGTCCAAGACTCGAACTGTGGTCGGCCATGTGGGAGCCCAGTACCTTAACCTATTGGCCCCTATAGTAACTTCTTAATTGTTGTCCCTGTTCCTGTCCTTGTCACTACTATAATGTAATCTAAACTAAGAAACCACTGATTCTTCTTTTCAAAGTTTCTTTCTTTCTTCCATGAGAGAGTTAGAGAGAGAAAGAGTGCACCCCCACCACGGTCTTGACACCACAGTCTATCCCCAGTTTTCAGTCAGCCCCAGATCATGGGCAAGCTGTGTCTGACATACTCAGGGAGGCCCTCTGGATGTGAACTGGAAACTTTCCCATGTGGGATTGCCTTGTAGAGCATCAGGTTTGGCTGTTGTGCCACCGTCTAATCTCACAGAGTGATTCCTTCTGGATGTGACTTGTGCCTCACAAGACCAGAGATTTTTTTTCTGTTTGGTTTCTATTCAGTATATATTTACAAAATGAATGCAGATCATGGGGTCAATAGTTAAATTTTATTCAGTTTAAGTACCTCCTAGACATTTGGGGAAGGGTCTATAATAATCTATACCTCAGAGTCTCTGCCGCCCAGGATCTTACAGTCTAGTAGTCAAGATAGGAGCATAAACAACTATAACAGTACAGGACAGGGTAAGTAACACAGACAAAAGTGTAAGTGAGGTGCTGTTGGAGTAGTAAAGAAATAATTCAATTGACAATAACCTAAGGGGGAAGGGAAGCTCTTGAATTGGGTCTTAAAGAACAGGAGAATGACAGGTAGAAGCTCAGGAGTTAGTAAGCTAAAGCATGGAAGTGGGAAAACTGAGTGTGGTGGGGTGATTAGGATTGAGAATCTAGTGCACGAGGAGACAGGGTATGGCCTTGAGCTGAAGCTACATTAAAAGGGATGTCAATGCAAATTTTTAAACAGAGGATAACATATTGTTTAAAGAGATCTTTCTAGTGTTAATGTGCAGATGGGTTGCAGGGAAGTGGTGGGGACAAACAATGAGGATGGAGGGAAATAAGCAGAGATTCAGGGACAAATAAGCAGAGATTCAGGGAATCTGGTAGTGGTATAGACTTTCCTGGTGCTAGTGAGGAGAAAGAGAAATAGAGGGATGCAACAGATATGGTTGAAACAGAATTTTAAAACTTGGTGATGACTAGTTATGAGAGTCAAGGAGGAGATGAGAGTAACTCCAAGTCTAGTGGTCCCTGTTGGTGGTGAGCTCCTTAAGGGCATACCACCTAGCTAGCCAACAAAGGTTTATTTCCCATGATCAGGGTACTGGTGAGGCACAGAAGCATAAGACATGACTCTTGCCCTCATAGTGCTCATAGTCTAGAGGGGAAGACATCATTAGACTACAGTTAAATAAACTTGGTGATAGAGCTAAATGCATAGTGTAATGGAGGGCAGTGAGGAAAAGATGAATCCCTAACTCATATTGACAGAGACGTCAAGGAAGATTCATCCGTCTTTGTATATCGTTCTGTCTCCGTAGTGCCTAACACAGTGTTCAAGATATAGGAAATGCTTAATATATGCTGAACTCCACGTAAGATAGGAGAAAAAGCATGCATGCATGTGTGTGGTGTGTGTTGGGGTGGCTGGTACTGAAGATGATAAATTGTTCTGGACTTGTCAAGTGGGAGTGTAGCAAATCATAGCTCTGAAGATTTTTACCAAGTAGTCAGCAGTATGAACATGGAGCATAGGAGACAGGAAAGAGCTAAGGATGAAACAGACAATTGACAGTATAAGGTGGTGGATGATGAAGTGTAGAATAGATAGCAGATCATGAGGCGGGGAATGTTTTGTGGCTGAAGAGTTTAGGGAAGACTTCATGGAGGAGCCAGTGCTTGAGCTGAACATTGAAAGATAGATTGGCTGTGGGTAGGCCCAGAAGAAAGGGGAGGACAACTCAGGGCATGGTTACTGGTGAAGAAAAACCAAAATGATGAAAGTTCTGAATAGATTGCGCCTGGCGAAAAGAAATGAACTTGAAGTGATGAAAGTGTCTTGTCGACAGTCATTACTTAATACATCTTTGTTGACTTGAATTCTTTCCCACTCTAACTCGTGCTTTCTCCATGAAATAGTAGTAGGTCAGGGACCGGCAGGTGGCGTGGTGGTTAAGGGCGCTGGATTCCCACATGATCAACCACGGTTCAAGTCCCGGACCTGATGGCTTGTTTTCTTACTTTCCCTCTCTCTTTCGTTCTCTCGCTCTGTCCCTCTCTGCTCAAAATTAAAATAAATAAGTAAATAAATACAGTTAAATACAATAATTCTTTAAAAAAATAGTTAGGAGGCCACAGCTTACCTAGAACGTTACCAAGGGACCTTATAAATTCAATTCTGGGTTGTCTTATGTTTGGTCTAGAAAATATTAATACTTGTCTATTTTTTCTTTCTTTCCATAAACTCCATACTGATGTATAAGCTTAAGAAAGATTTATCTTTGAGGAGCTTGAAGAAAATGATTCAGAGAGGAAGTGCATATTTCATAGAAATGAAACCTTCAATTTGGAGTTTCAAACTTAGTGGTGATACAACCTCTTGGGTCATTTATGGAGTTGAATCAGGCTTAGAACTGAAGAGCTTCGGTGGTCTCCATCTGCTTACTGTTGGGTCAAACGTTTAAACTACAGTCACTCAAATAGTCACTAATTCTGACAAATTCATACATGTAGCCTGGGGGGATCATTCAGCCTGATACTATACCTTCTTTTGTAATGTCTTAAAAGCAAAACAAAGCAAGCCCAGGGCTACACAGCCCTCACACTGCAGATCACTGGGCCACGGCAGTGCTATGCATAGTTTCCCCCCCTTGAGCCTGGCATTGACAAGAGTACTTTGTGCTTTGGTAAATTTGCCCTTGGGGAATGGCATTTTAAGTTTTGGATTCCACTGTAGCTCTTGTCTAGAGATAACTGGGGCCAAAGCCCAGGGGACAGCTTCTTCCAGTTCTTTGAGAGGAAGCTGATTTCAGACGATGTGCAGCTTAAAAAAGCGCCCGCCTGATACTATGGAAAGTTAAGAAATACAATAAGTGAGTACAAAACACACACACACACACACACACACAGGTTTTAGAAAAGTAATTATTTGATTTGAATTTATTATTATTATTATTATTATTATTTTATTTTGACCAGAGATAGAGAGGGAGTGGGGAGTGAGAAAGCAAGCTGCCACCTTCCAGGACTCAAACCGTGGTTGGCCATGTGGGAATCCAGCATCCCAACCACCCACGCCATCTGCTGGCCCCCACACATGTATTTCAATCTGAGCTCGACACCGAAGGTAGAGTAGATTTTTGTACTGATGATAGAAACCTCTCACCAAGGCTGAAGGAACCTGGACACTGAGACCATCATGAACCCATTGTTACCAGTGCTGGGTGCATACCTCTAGATTTGTTATTATATGAGGAAAAAAATATATCCTGTTTCGAGCAAAAATAGTTTTCCAAACATCTTACTTCATGAAAAATACATGTGTCAATATATTATTCATCATATAACCTGCAGGAGAGACATTAAGGGCCTCTTTTATTTCATTTGTGTTATATACATTATAAATAAGAAAATTGGCAGCTTATACAATTTTCAATCCTCTTTTTAACAAGATCAGTGGTAATCTGTAAATGAGCATGCTGTTTATATGTCAGAATCATTTCTGTCAATACATCGGTAACATGGTAAAGTATATCTCTTTTTAAAATTTTTGTCTTTGCTCTGTTACCTAGAAAGGCTAAGGGTTCTGTTAGGACTTTGCATTAAAATTTTCCTGGCAAAGTTTCCATACCAAGAAACCACTGAAGCAAGTATGTTAGAAGTAGATATTTTAAGCAAATTCGCTTTTCTCCAACTGATTCTGTTAAGGGATCATTAAATCTTTCTTCTAAAACTTCTTATTAGCAGGTAAATATAGATATCAATTGAGGGGATTAGGCACATGGTTAATTAAATTTGTATTAAGGCAGATTAAGAAATCACTCTGCATTATAAAGCAAAGCTAGGATTGAGCTTTATATTTAGACTTCCTGTTTTAATCTCCTGGGTGTATCACATAGATGTTTCATGCGCAGAGAAACTGTTAACTTGATTTCTTTCTGCCCTATAACCACTACCAGGCAATAGAAATCCGCAAAAGAGAAAAGAATCAGAGTTCATTGGCAAGGGGTCTTCACATCAGGGTCAGGAGGACTCTTACGCCTCTGTGTGGCACTGCTGTTGTTTAGTTATTGAATGCCATACAACCCATTTGGATCCATCACTGTACACACTGATTTTCCCCCTAGTGATTGAACTGAATTGAGCAATCTTTTCATTGTCTTAGAAATCCCACCTAAGAGGTTTATGTTTTCATGTTAGCTCTGCTTAGGTCACTTTGAACACCCACAGTGACTGATCTCGTCTGCTCTGAACCTCTGTGTATTTATTCCTTCTTTGCATGTTTCTGAGTGTGGATGTCAGGTAAACCTTCATGTGGTGGGAGTAAGCAGGGGTGGCGGTGGGGGCAAAGGAGGAACAAGGTGCAAGAGACTGTCACCAAGATCACGGTGCTGGTGTTTTCCTCTTTGCATCCCTCTCAAATTTTTCCATGGGGCCAGTTGTTTGCAAGGGTATACTTTTTTAGACTTTCCAAGTTTGTCTTTCCAAATCTGTCTTCCTTCTGTTCTTTTTTTTAGAGAGAGATTTTTGCTATAGGGCTTGTGCATCTGCTGGAGAGACTCGGAGACAGAAAGTGAGAAATCACCTCCCCTGGGGGGCTGGCCATGCCATAATCCCTTCTCCTCCACTCTCCTCTCGAGATTTTGGGTACACACATACACGCGCCTGGCATGAGTTTTAAGCCACTGGGTCTGGGACTCAAACCACGGTCGACTATGTGGGAGTCCAGTGATGTATCTATTACACCATCTGCTGGTCCCATCCTTCTGTTCTTTTTCTTGATCTCCCATCCTAGACCAAGCCTGTGAGGAGAGCTACAACTTTCGCCACTGTGCTGAATTCAGAGTGGTGAGAGCATGATCGTCCCCTTATTCCTGATCTCAAGTGGAGAGCATTGAGCATTTAGTCTTCCACCATTATGTAAAATGCTAGTTGTTGGTTTCTTTATTTAGGCGAAGAAATTCCTCTTTATTCTTATTTATTCTTTTTTTCTTGAATTGACATTGCATTTTATGAACTGCTTTTCATGCATCAATGGACACTATCATGTAATTTTTCTTTGTAGATTTTCTTTTTTAAAAATAATTATTTATTGATTTATTTTTACTTGTTATCATTATTTTTCAGTTTGACCAGAGAGAAACAGAGAGAGAGAAGGGGCAAGTGAGAAAGCAAACTACCAGGTCTGGGACTTGAGCCGTAGTAGGCCATGTGGGAGTCCAGGCCCTTAACCGCCATGGCAATTGCTGGCTCCTGTAGGTTTTCTTTTTAGGCTGTTAAGATTGTGAGTAATATTGATTGAATTTTGAATATTTTGTCAATCTTACATCCCTAGGCTGAACCCCATGGTATCTAATATCTTCAAAGAACTAAAGATATCAGCAAATAGTATTTGCAATATTTTGTTAAGGTGTTTTTACAATCTACATTCATGAGAAATACTGGTCTGCAGTTTTATTTAATTTTTGTACTGTTTTTGCATGGTTTTATTGTCAGTATAATAGTGATTTCATAAAATGAATTGGGAAGTGCTTGCTCATATTTTTCATAAGAGAGTATATAGAATTCATATTGATTCTTTCTTAAATGTTTGATAATATTCTCCAGTGAAACCCTATGGGCCTGGAGGGGTTTTGTCTTTCAGAGTTTTAAATTTGTAATTTCAGTTTCCTTAATACTTATAAGGCTATTTAAGTGATCTATTTCACATTTTGTGAGTTGTGGTACTGTTTGTTTGCTGAAGAATTGGTTCATTTCACAGCTCCTTGTCAAATTTGTGTATGTAGACTTGTTCATAGTATTCCCTTATTATCCTTTTGATATTTCTAGGGTCTGAAGTAATAGCCCCTATGTCATTCCTGATATTTGTATTTTGCGTTTTCTTTTATTGTCTGTCAATCTCCTAGAGGTTCAACGTTTTTAAATTTGTATTCATAATAGAGAGCATGTATACCTTCACACACGCACATATGCTTTGCAAGAAAGAGACAGAAAGGGAGAGAGAGAGACAGAGAAGAAAGGACCTCTCAATAGGGCCTAGTCATGGCACAATCCTTTTTTCCTTCAATTTTCTATATTGTTGCGATCTTGGGCATGTGTGTGCAAACTCAATGACAGAGCAGGGGTTCCAATTCCAGTTACCCATGTGGGACTCGGCTTCTTCTGTATAGTGCCTAACTGCTACACTATGAGGCTAGCCCCTAGAAATTTGACAGTTACATTGATCTTTTTATTTTTTAAATTTATTTATTTACATTCATTCACTGTACATCATGACAACATACAAAATGAGATTTTCCATCCAGAGTACACTGTATATTGGCTCAATCAAGTACATCAGCATACACGTTATTGTCAACAAATAATTTTCCATTTCTTGTTTCCTGTATGTTTTGCTTTTTCTTCCTCGTCCTTGATTCCCTATCTCTCACCCTCTGCCATCTCCCACTCTCCTCCCACACTGTCTCTGGTATCTATGTTTGCTTTCTATACTGTTTCCCCCCCACACTTTATTGAGTCACTAAAGATCTTAATTAATCTAAATATTTTCATAGCAAGCACACAAGTCTAACTTTAGGCATAAGCTTCAATGAGTAGAGTGAACATCCTATAAAGTAGCACCTAGCTGGGGCTATATATCATACTGCAGTAATCGAATAGGTATTATTTTCTGC
>NW_006160229.1:5179579-5180153 GCF_000334495.1 Tupaia belangeri chinensis
TCTTGCCCTAAGCATCGTTACAGTATACAAAATGTGATTTCCCATCCAGAATATACTGCAGTGGCTTAATCGTGCATATTATTATAAAAAATTTTCCATTTCTAGTTTCTAGAATTTTTTTTTTTACCCCTATTTCTGACCCTCTGTCCTTTCCCACCCTCTTCTCACACTATCTCTGGAGTCTACAATTGTCTTCCATTCCTTTCCCACCCACATTGTATTGATAACATTATTTCTTAAATACTCTACTTTCAATAGCAAGTTCACTTGATACTATTAAGAAAACCAGATTTAACTTAAATCAAAGAAATGCTAAGGAACTTTGCTTAAAGCCAGGAAACAGACTAGGATTCTGATCAAATGGTAGGTGCATGAACCTATCCATATCTCAAGACAGGACACAAATCCTTACAACCAAATAACAAAGTCTACAAGAAAATCAGCGATAGTTTAATTGATCAAAAGTCTTAAAAGTATAACTTCAGCAGTTTAGTCTCATGTACTTTATCTTCTGTTGTGGTTCAATTTTCCCAATTAAATTCTGGGATATAATATTCAACTCCAGACTTCTCCC
>NW_006160229.1:5180372-5184437 GCF_000334495.1 Tupaia belangeri chinensis
TGCCTCTCTAGGTTTGGAAAGTTTTCTTGCAGGATTTCACAGAATAGATTATCAATGCCCTTATGGGTCTCTTCACCTTCTAGGATGCCAATTATCTGGATGTTTGGACATTTGATGGCATCTAGTACTTCTCGTATATTATTCTCATTTTTGGGGGAGAGGTTTCTCAGTCTTCATGGTGGATTTTTCTGGGCCAGCAATTTTCTCTTCTATGTCTGAGGTTCTATTTTCTGTATGATCTAGTCTGCTTTTAATACTTTCAAGGGAGATTTTGACTTCCTGTATTCTAGCCTTCATCTCTAACTGTTCCATTTGATTCTTTTGTTAAGTGTGTAATTCCTCTTTTAGATCTTGCAAGAATTTTCTCACCTCCTGTAACTTGTCAGCTCCTTTCTCCTTTCTCTTCTGCAGTTCATTGTCTCTGTTCTCTTCCATCTCTGTTAGCTTTGCCATTATGAATGTTCTAAATTCTTTACCAGACATTTTCATGATTTCCTTTGAACTGCTTGTGGATGAAGAGGAGTTATTCTTTTCCTTTAGAGGAGAAGTATTTTCTTGCTTTCCCATATTTCCTGTGATCCTGTGGTGATTTCTAGTCATCTGATGGATGGTGTGTTTCTTCCTAATTCTTTAAGTTCAATCTGAACATTCAGGAGCAAGCAGAAAGAGATGATCTCTCAGTCGTTCTGTTGTGATCACTTTGTGCAGTAGATTCAGTAGATATTGAAGAATATGTTAACCCTAAAAGTATTTGGATGTTTAGCTACAGTGTCCTTAGATCCAACACGTTAGCTTGTTTGCTGGAGGCTGAATTATCAGTCGAAAATCTTCATTTCTCTGGTGCCCTGAAATGAGTATTTCACAGGAGCCATGAGGGATCTTATGTTGATCTTTTAAAGCACCAGATCTATTTGCATCATGTTCAGCTATCCAGCAATCTCCAAGGCAACTATTTATTTTCAATTCATTTTTTTTTTATTTCAATTTTTGTTATAGGGCACATATGCTAACTGGAGACAGAGACAGAGAGAGACAGGGGAAAAGGGAGAAAGCACCCCCTCAGAGGGATGGCCATGCCACAATCTCTTCTCTATTCTCCTCTCAGGATTTTGGGCACGTACTCACATGGGGCCAGCATGTTTTTCAAGCAGACAGGTCTGGACTCGAACTGCACCGTTGGCCATATGTGATCCAGCCACTGTAACCTGCACATCATCTGCTGGCCCTCAAGTCATGTTTTCCCTCCATTCTGCTTTGCATAGTTAACATTTCATTTCAATCACAATTCCCATTCCTGTGGCTTTTCCTTTCCTCTTCTGTGTCTTGGCAGGCTGTCCCTTACTGTTTTACCTTTCCTTTTGGCCATAGTTTTAAAAGGTGACCACGTCTTGCTGCCATCTCTAGAAAGTTTTATTTTTATTGGGATTGGTTTACATCATAATTGCACACAACAACTGTGAATTCCAGAATAATTAGAACCATTATAGCTACATTGTAGAAAACTTGCCTAATAAAAAAATGAAAGAATTTGGTAACTGTCAACTTTGAATGTGTCTAAGAATACAGCACTGTCGTGTTCTAGAAAGAATACCGTGCTTTGCAATGTGATGCTTAGGTTCAGGTCTTGGCTTTGCCACTTGCAACCTCCAGTAATAGGCTAGGTGACTCTGCATTGCTCAAGTTGCTCAGTAAAGTTGTGAAGCCAACAATGGATTCAGAGAGTTCTTAAAGTAGCATAAGTTTCCAGAAACTGGCCACACCCATTTGTCATCCTTGGGGAGTGACAGAGTTGGCCCTTCATTGCCGCCTTTCTGTCTTATTTCTACTCTGGCCAGCCCAGCTCACCCAGACAATTCACTAGGAACAGAACTGCCTCACACATTGCCATCACCACAGCTGTGCTTCTGGGATCCTCCCTGCCCAGAAATCTCTTTTCTGTCATCTATGTCTAAATTCTAGCTTCCCTCCAGGGCCAGAAAAAGTATTCTCTGTCCAGCAAGGTCTTCTCTGACCAGCCCAGATCAAACTGATGGTCTTTCTGAATGCCAGTAGAAACCACTGTCCATGCCATTGACCAAGCCCTGCAGTAGCTTTATCTCAGGGCATCGCATTAGAAGCACAGACTCTTGTCAAGACACTCCTGGCCTTCGATCTTACCTCTGCCGTTTCCTAGCTTACCTCAGGTAACATACACCACCTCCCTGAACCTTGGTAGCCTCTTCTGTAAAACGAGAAGATCATCTTTGCCTGTCAGTGTTGACGTAAAGACCAAATAAAATGTCTTAAAAGTGATTAAATGCTAAATAAGTATTAGGGACATTTTAAACACAATAATAATTAAAAACTAAAGTTAGGGGAACCAGCATTTAGTGTAACGGCTATGTCGCTGGACTCCCACGTAGTCGACCTTGGTTCGCATCCCAGACCCGGTGGCTTAGAACTCATGCCGGGCGCGTGTGCATGCGTGCCCAAGATCCAGAGAGAAGAATGGAGGAGAAGGGATTGCCGCGTGGCCATCCCCCCTGGGGGGTGATTTCTTGCTTTCTGTTTCTATGTCTCTCTCTGTCTGGCGAGCGCACGCGCCCTATAGCAAAAAAAAAAAATCAAAGTTAAATGGGAAAATATTCATGAAATAATGTTATAATAGAATTTTAAAAATGTAGCTAAAGTAAGAAAGATTCAAGTGTATGTGTATAAATGTGTGTATGTGTTCACACAGACATTCATGAAAAGAGTAGGAAGACACACTTCACAATGTTACTCTGGATGATGGTTAGCTCTGAGTGATGGGATAATCATTACTTTTAACTTTCTTGTGCATATTTTGTATTTTGAGGGGTAGGATTATAATAGATGTATAACTCAAAAATGTTATTTAAAAAAGAAATATAAAGGATAGGATATTATTTGATTATTTATTCTCTATCATATTTCAGAAAGGGTTTTAAGGAGCATGTAATATAGCAAGATAAAAATGAGAGGCCAAACATTCCTTTATGATTAAGACTTTCAGTAAAATTGGCATAGAAAGATTGTTTCTCAGCATAATATAAGCCATCTATGAAAAACCTATAACTAACATTATACTGAATGGGGAAAAAAGCTGAAAGCTTTTCCACTAAAAACTGGTAGAAGACAAGGCTGCCCACTTTCTCTGCTCCTATTCAATATAGTACTGGAAGTCCTAGCCAATGCGATCAGACATGAGAAGGAAATAAAAGGCATTCCAATAGGGAAAAAAGAACTGAAATTATTTCTATTTGCAGATGATATGATTGTATACATAGAAGACCCAATAGTATCCATGAAAAAACTTCCCAAAGTAATAAATACATACAGTAAAGTAGCAGGATACAAAATTAATTTACAAAAATCTATAGCACTTCTATATACAAACAACAAGCAGACAGAGACAGAACTGAAGAAAGTAATCCCGTTTACCATAGCTACAAGAAGTATAAGATACTTAGGAATAAAACTAACAAAGTCAAAGACCTCTATAAGGAAACTACGAAAACATTAAAAAGGTAATCGAAAAGGACACAAAAAAGTGGAAGGATATCCCATGTTCCAGGATTGGCAGGATTAATATAATCAAAATGGCACTCCTACCCGAATTAATCTACATATTTAATGCAATTTCTATAAAATTTCAAGAGGTATTCTTGATAGATCTAGAAAAGACAATCATAGAATTTGTCTGGATCCATAAAATACCCCGTTTTACTAAAGCCATCTTGCACAAGAGTGGAGTAAGTAGCATCTCACTTCCTGACCCCAAAATATATTACAAAGCTGTGATAATCAAAGCAGCATGGTATTGACACAAAAACAGACATGAGGACCAATAGAACAGAGTAGAGACCCAGGAATAAAACCAAAAACACACAGTCAACTGGGACCAGCAGTTAGCATAATAGCTATGTCGCTGGACTCCCATGTAGTCAACCGTGGTTCGAGTCCCAGACCCAGTGGCTTAAATTCACGCCGGGCATGTGTGTGTGCATGCCCGAGATCCTGAGAGGAGAATGGAGGAGAAGGGATTGTGGTGTGGCCATCTCCCCG
>NW_006160229.1:5185260-5189062 GCF_000334495.1 Tupaia belangeri chinensis
ACAAGTGCTGGAGGGGATGTGGTAAAAGGGGAACACTCCTATACTGTTGGTGGGAATGTAAATTGGTCCAGCCATTATGGGGAACAATATGGACATTACTCAAAGACCTTCAAATAGAACTACCATATGACCCAGCAATTCCACTCCTGGGTATCTACCCAAAGGATAGGAGAATGTTCAGTTGGAAAAGTGCTTGCAGAACTATATTCGTTGCAGCATTATTCATGATTGCTAAGACATGGAACCAACCCAAATGTCCAAAAACAGATGAATGGATTGAAAAAGTGTGGTACATATACTACATGGAATACTATTCAGCCCTAAAAAACAAGGCACTGGAATTTGATAGAAAGTGGATGAATATGGGAGATTTGTTGCTGAGTGAAGCAAGTCAGGCTATGAAAAAGAGACATTGTATATCTACACTTAGCATATACTGACTGTCCACACTCTATGGTAGATATTGAAATACTAGAGGACAAAAAAAGCATTACAAATTGTTATGAATACTAGAGACAAAGTGGAAAGACTGTGGGAGGGGAAGAGCATAGGAAAGGAAATTTGGGGAAAAAGAGAGGTAAGACATTTATGGGACACAGATATGGTTTATTACCTGTTGATGAGGATGTGTATAGTATTCTCAGCTGGGCTGGACTGAAGTGTATATCATGCTGGGTAAAGTCTATTTACAATCTAAATGATGTATAGCAGTTGAATGTACAAGTTGAAAAGGGATATTCTACAAGAAAAAAAATAAAAGAGGGGCGAGCAGGTGGCATAGTGGTTGGGACACTAGACTTCCACATGGCTGATCATAGTTTGAGTCCTGAACCAGACGGCTTGCTTTCTCACTTTCTCACTTTCTCTTTCTCTCTCTGGTAAGCACACGTACTTTATGGCAAGCTAAATAATAACAATAACAATAACAATAAATAAAGTTAAATAAGAAATTTAAAATTTAAACATGAAACAGAATGAAGCAAAGGAGAAATGCAGGGAAAAAGGTGCTATATAATGATACTTTTAAACATTGACTGGAATATCTCATATTTTCATTAAGGGTTTTTTTGGGGGGAGGGGGAAAGAATGTCCTAGTATATACTGTAGTTATGAGATTAATATGTATAATTAATTTTTAAAAAAAGCTAGCATTTTATAATACATGATAATATTAAAATGATACATAAAAGACAATTCTCTACTACTTTTCAGTGAGTTAAATATTATTTTTTGTTAAGAATTTTTAAAAATTTAACTTTTATTTTTTATTTTAATTTGACCAGAGAGAGATAGAGAAAGTGAGAAAGCAAGTCGCCAGGTCTGGGAGTTGAACTGCTGTTAGCCATGTGGGATTCCAGTGCTCCCAACCACCATGCCACCTACCAGCCTCAGATTATAATAATTTTATTTTTGACATAGTAGATATTCCCAAGAAAAGCTATTATTTATTTATGTTACATTATGCCTGCAGAGTAAGTTGAAAGTTACAAATACACATTTGGTTAGTGGTGATTTTGAATACGTTCAATGGAGAGACAGAAACAGACTCTAGAGGAAAGTTCTAGTTCTGGCCCTATCATTAATTAGCTAGACCTTAACTGTTTGACTTACTCCTTCCTCAGAAAGTGAGGGGCCTGGACAAGAAGATTTAACTTTCACCATCTGTAGCTTAATAATGTTGTAGCTTCACTTGTTTCGAAATGCACATTTCCATTGATCCTCCCACTTGGAATTGTAACATTATAGTATGCTATAGCTGACCTATGTTATAAAATGTTCATCATTGACTTGTGTGATATTAACTAATTTAAATGTCTTTTTCAGAGAGACCTCTTTCCCCCAAGGCTGTCAAAGGATTTGAAACTACTCCACTTACCAAGAATTATTATACTGTGGTGAGTGAACCAACATTTTCTACTGTGGTTGAACCAAAATTTTCTTGACTCTACATGTAACTTTTTCACTTGTCAAATCACTGATGTGTTGAGGTGACACAAAGGAAAACTGGATTTAGAGTTGTACTCCAGGGGTCCAGTGCCATTCACATGACAATGTAGCTCTTCCACTTGTATGCTTCTTACGGATGTCTAAAAATTTTGCATCCACGGTCCTTGAAAAATTCAAGGGTAGCACAAAGATTCACACAGCAAGACCTATAAAATAGCAGTGAAAGAGAAATTGGTTAATATTAGATCATCGGAAAAGTCATGATGCATTTTTGCATTAAAAAAATTAGAGAAAAATACGTCATGACTCAGTATGTAGGCATTATAGTGAAACTCAGTGGTTAGACATACCTTACCAGATATTTAGAGATGAATTCCCAAGTTCCTGTAATGTAATAAGTTCTAAGTGATTGCATTCGGTGATTTTACTTTAGAATCAATCCATCTATTATTATATCCTCTGGAACGTTATCAACCTTGAGGAGAGCCCAGAAGGAAGACTGCCCTTTGGCACAGAGGGAGGAATGAAATGGCTTTGGCTTGAACACAGATATGTCAAAAAACATTAGCTATAAATAGGGCATGTGCAATACTCAAAATAAGTTCCTGTTTGAAAGAGAAATCACATCATTCTCCATAATCTACTCTCTGCTTTTCTTCATGTCTCCTTTCCAGACTTGGCCCAGTCACTAATGAAAAGGTCAAGTCATCATTATCTCTAAGTTTCCCTGTCTGAGAGTCTCTCATCTCCCCTACTCCCATCCGCCACTTCTGATTAAATATAGCCTCAGTTTTCACCCAGTGTTTTATGTGTATTTGTACTGCATTTCACTTTGTGCCTATATAAAGAGTTTTTAAACATCTCTGTACAGGTATGTGAATGTCTGTAGGGTGGTTTCAAAAAATTGAATTTCGCTCTTCAGTAAATTTGCTCCAGAATGATGGCATGGACAATAGGTTTGGTATGAAAAACTTCATAGGTAATGTTAATGTGGATGAACGTCACAGAAGGTTGTTCTGTCAATATTCTTCCTTACATTTCTGAGGTTAAAATACATTACCTAGCAGTTAGGATCCCTTCTCCCTTCCTTTCTGACCACTTTCATTTCCAGGTGACCTCTAATGATTTAATTTTTAAGAAATGACAAAATTTTAAGAAATGACAAAATGGCAAAGTGGTTATGTTGTGGGACTCCCACTTGGATGACCATGGTTCGAGTCCTGGACCTGGTGGCTTGAAAATCATACCAGACACATGTGCATGTGTGCCCAATATCCCAATAGGAGACTGGAAGAAAAGGAACTGATCCATGGCCATCCTGCCTGGGAGGTGATTTCTCACTTTCCCTCTCACTGTTTCTGTCTCTTGTTTCTCTCTCTCTGGCGAGTGCACACGCCCTATGGTAAAAACCTCTTAAAAAAAAGTCCTACACGTATGAAATAGAAACTCTAGATGTTCTGCAGTTTGTATAACCCACCTCCTATTTGAAACACATGTGGATTGTTTCTGGTTCCTTGCTATTACAAACACTTCTGCAGTGAACGTCCTACACATATAACTTTGCCAAAGTGTGTAAAGGTCTGTAGGGTGGATTTGTAGATGCTAAATTGTTGGGTCAAAAGGTACACTCTATATATCTTAAAGGTTTTTTGAAAGAGATTATTTCAAACCTCAAGTTTAATAAAGAAAGCAGAAGGTCTTGGAGGGCTCATGATAGCCTGTGAAGGAGTTGAAGAACTTTGGTGTGAATATTGCAGAATTATTGAGCAGGGATCAGTTGAAAATTTTCTTATATATATATATACATATATGTATAAATAAAGAGATTTTGGTTAGTTATTGGGTTTTATAATCC
>NW_006160229.1:5189324-5204681 GCF_000334495.1 Tupaia belangeri chinensis
CTCTCTGTCTGGCGAGCGCACACGTCCTATAGCGAAAAAATCTCTCAAAAAAAAAAAATAATAACCTTTGCCAGAGGGTGTGTGCACTCACTGGAGATAGACAGAGCAAAAACTCCCTTTCCCCCATGGGGGATGGTCATGTTAAGATCCCTTTTCCTCAAATTCTCCTTTTGGGTTTTTTTTTAAAACGATGTATTTATTATTTAAAAATTTGCTATGGGGTGCATGCACTCACCAGAGAGAGAGAGAGACAGAAAGAAAGAAAGAAAGAGGGAAAGTGAGAAAGTGAGCTGCCAGGTCTAGGTCTCGAATCCCTCATGGGGAGTCTAGTGCCTTAACCACGATGCTGCCTGCTGGCTCCTCCTTTTAGGATTTTGGGCATGTATATACATCTGGTGTGTTTTTCAAGTCACCAGGTTTGAGACTTAAACTGCGCAGTTGGCCATGTGGGATTCATTTACATTAACCATCATGCCACTGGTTGGCCCAAAGCAAATTTTTAGCGGTAATTAATTCAAAGTATTCTCTGAGTCTTCTGATTGTCCTTCTAATCTGTGCTGAATATCTGAGACAAGTCAAAAAAAGTTATATCCCACCTGCAGGATTCGGAAACCTGGAAAATCAAGTACACCCACATGAAAGGCATACCCAATATGAGTTTTTTGTTGTTGTTGTTGTTGTCCAGGGGTGCATGTAATCACCAGGCACACACACACACACACACACACAGAGAGAGAGAGAGAGAGAGAGAGAGAACACTCCCTACACCCTTTGGAGCAAGGTCATACTGCTGTCCCTTTTCCTCCATTTCTCTATCCTGTTGGGATTTGGGGCATGTACTCACATATGCCCAGTATGTGTTTCAAGCCACCAGGTCCAAGATTTGAACCACATGGGATCTGAGTCTCTTATCTACTAGGCTACAGGGCCAGCCCTCCATCCAATCTTATGTTAACTCTTTCTCCCTTTAAGAGTCATTAATTATAGACATTTTCTGTTACTAGAGGTATAAGAACACTAGTGACCTGGGGACTGGCAGGTGGCATGGCGGTTAAGGCATTGGATACCCACATGGCCTACCTCGTGGCTTGCCTTCTTACTTTGCCTCTTTCTCTGTCTCTCTCTGGTCAAAATAAAAAAAATAATAATGATAAATAAAATTAAATAATTCTAAAAAAAGAGAATACTGGTGGCCAATTTTATCCCATTTATAAAAAAGTGTACTTAATTTTATATATTATTACCATTCTTTAATTCAACCAGAGAGATAGAGAAAGCAAGCCACCAGGTTCAGGGCTCAAACCATGATTGACCATGTGGAAGTCCAGTGCCTTAACCACCATGCCACCTGCCAGCCCCTTATTCCAAATGTTTATAAGACATTTATTCTGAAAATACAATTAATTATATAAATAATATTTAAAAAAATCAGACAATACAAAAAAATATGAAGAAAGTAGGGCCAGCTCTGTGGTGCAGTAATAATATGCTGCTCAAGAGAAGCTGGATCTCACATGGCAACCAGGGTTTGAATCCCTGGCCTGGTCAGCCAGAAACACTCTAGGCATGTGCCTGAGTGCCCAAGACCCAGTGGCCTGGAGGACAGGAGGAAGAAGGTCATGGTGTTACCGGATCCTGTGGAAGGTGCTTTTATTTCTCCCTCTCTCTCACTTTTATATGTGTGCACATGAACTCAGTCTGTGATGAATAAAGAAAAAAATACTTTTAGAAAGAAAATAGGGGCCAACTGGTGGCATGGTGGTTTAGGTGTCTATATTCTACATGGCTGACTGTGGGGTTTGAGTCCTGGACGTGGTTGGTGGCTTGCAAAACACACTGGGCACATGTGTGTATGTGCCCAAAATCCCAAAAGGAGAAATGGAGGAAGAGGAGAAGGAATTGCAGCATGACCATCCCCCATGGGGAAGGGTGCTCCTTTATTTTCTTTATCATTCTCACTCTGTCTCCATTTACCACATGTGCCCTCAAGTAAATTTTAAAATAGGAAATAAATATCACCTATAATCCTGCCACTTAGAAATAATCACTGTTAACAGTGGTGGTGAGTCTCATGCTAGACTTTCTTTGAGACAGGTATATGTGTGTACATATAGTCTGTGTTATATATGTGTGTATATGGTTGTGTGTGTGTGTATATATATATATATATGCATATTTTATGTATTCTTCATAATCTCTCCTTGATGGAGGATTCTCTGTCTTTACACTCCAAAGATACTTGTCTCTGATCATACCTGTTCTTTTTTTAAAAATTATTTTATTTAATTTTATTTTTTTATTTTTAAAAATTTGACCAGAGAGGGACAGAGAGAGAGAGAAAGTGAGAAAGCAAACCTCTAGGTCCAGGACTCAAACCGTGGTCGGCCATGTGGGAGTCCAGTGCCCTTAACCACCATACCACCTACTGGCCCTATACCTATTCTTATGCTCTTCTGTTCAATGAGTCTTTGCTAGTCCAAAGCTCTTTATTTTGATCCTATATTAGTCAGTTTCTCCACAGAAATAGAACCCAGGAGGGAGGGAGGGGGAGAGAGGGAGATTTATGATAAGGAATTGACTGAAGTGACTGTGGAGGCTGAGAAATTCCATCATTTGCTCTCTGAACACTGGAGACCCATGAAAGCTGCTGGTGTGATTCATTCTGAGTCTGAAGGCCTGAGAAACAAAGTTTGTACTATAAGTTTTATTCTGAGGGCAGGGGAAGACTGATGTTACTACTCAAATAGGTTGAGAGAGCCAATTCTTTCCTCTATCATTTTGTTCCATTCAGGACCTCAGTAGATTGGATGAAGCTCTCCCACATTACGGAAACAATTTGCTTTACTCAGTCTACTGATTCAAATGCTAATATTCTCTGGAAACACCCTCACAGATATACTAGTTGACTAGTTGATATTTCAACAGGGTCTTACTGTGTCACGATCCTTCTGCCCCAGCCTCTCAATTAGCTAGGGATACAGGTACATGCAGGAATACGCACCCAGCATATTCAGATGGGCCCAGGAACTGAACTCAGGCCTCCCACGCAGCTATCAGCCTCGCAAGCGATGGCATTACTTGTGTACCACCACAGCTGGACCAGGCCTTGATGGAATGCTGACGTCACACCGATTTTGGAATATTAAGTTTTCCAGTATAACTAAACTGGCCTTGGGCACCTAGCTCAGGCTCACACCTGCCCTGAGGCATATTTAATGTATGTAATTGAGACTTGACCACTCCTGGCCTGTCATTTTGAATGGAAGCTTAGTATCTTTTAGGAATCTAGCATCCCAGAGGAAGCTTTCGCTGCCCTTGACCTTGGTTTCTTCATTGTAGTCAAACTTTTCTGCCATATGTTACACTCTTTTTTAAAAAACAATTCTTTATTTAATTATTTTACTTATCATTATTATTAGGGTTTTTTTTTTTTTTTTTTTTTTTGGTTTTTTTTTTTTTTTTTTTTTTTTTTTTTTTTTTTGCTACAGGGCATGTCCATTCCATATGTTACACTCTTATCATGGACAAAAAGCATTTCGGTTTTCTGTTCATTATTTTTCTAATGATCTTTTGCTCACTGGCTTTCTTTGCTCATTGTAACTTGATTTATGTGCCAGGAAAGATTAAAAAGGAAAGAACAGAAAGAGAAATCTGTACAGATTAGTTGTCAAGCTTAATTTTTTTTAAAGAATTACTTTATTTAACATTATTTATTTATTTTAATTTGATCAGAGAGGGGGAGAGAGAGAGAGAAAGCAAGCTGCTGGGTCAAGTACTTGAACCACGGTCAGCCATGTGGGAGTCCTAACCACCACGTCACCTGCCGGCCTACCCCATCAGACTTAATTTGTATGTCTCACTTAGATGTTGGCATCTATGGTCTCATTGGGAAGTTATGATAGTAAAAGGCACATGCAGTAGTAGATTGATGTAAAGTGTCATAAGATGGGTTTCTCAAAATGTGGGTTAGGGAATCTTTGCACCGGAAGCACCTGGGGAACTTGTTAAAACTACAGACATCTGGGCCCCACATCCGACTTGCTACATTAGAATCTTTGGCTATAGATCCCGGGAAACAGCATTGTAAACTGCCCCCACTCATTTCTCAACCTCTTCCCCTTCACACACAAGTACTTCTCATACTCACTTGAACTAAAACTTGAGAACCAGTAGAGGTAAAGATTGGAATGGAGGAGGGAGGATTCAAGGCATGTCTTGGCGGAAGGTCAGAACTTAGATAAGTGGAAAAAAGCTGGGAGGAAATTCAGGCAGAGGGAATTATAGGTTGTCAGAAAAGTCATGACACATTTTTTGCATAGAAAAATATATCATGACTTTTCTGATGACCCAATATATGAGCAAATCCCCTGCCCCCAGGCAAGACTGTGTGTCCCTGCACGTAGTCCCTATAGGTCATAGAGTGGACTACATTCTCTTCTTCCCGCATCAAAATATCCTCAGGAAGATGGAATTCTTTATTCACTGCAACTGTTGCAGCACACTATCATAAAGCTATCCTTTGTGTGTTACAAATAGACAATTCACAGTAATCCCAATATTCAACCCTGGCATTGAGCACCTGTCTGCAGAGTGAGAGATGCTTCCCTATATCCAAATAGGGCACTACAACCAGTAAGACCTGGTATTATTTGCTTTCTAGGTTATACAACTAATTTATATAACTTGCAGCAGATTCCTAAAGGGCACGCCTTACAGATTCTACATGCAGTAGGAAAGGTGGGAGGAAGGCTGTGGCATGTTAAATTGCAAGAATCCCGGGAAGCCTCCTGTAACCCTGCCTTCTGCTCATCCTCATTTTCTCTCTCACTCATCTATCTACACACTTGTTCGCACCCTGGTTTTTCTGTCTTTCTAGTGCTCACCCGCCCTTTTTATCCCGCCAGCCTAAAGTAGCATACACATGTATCCATTCATTATCTTCTCTACATCCCCTGTTATTTTTACTTACCCTCTTCCTGTCTCCTTCCTCCATACATTTCTTCCAGCCCTTCCAGGGCTGGAGGTAGAGGAAAGGACAGGATTTTGTGGAGTTAGTCAGTCTGTCTCTTCGTAGTGGAGAATAGTGCTGCTTGTGTTTTGAAAGCTGAGGACCTGAGGGTGCAAAATCCATCACTGCACTTGAATGTAGACAGGCGGTTCTACTGGCATAGAAGTCAAATATGGCATAAATTCAGTAATATATTGCCTTTTTCAGTCTCAAAGGACTTTTGAACATTAACTCATTTTTACAGGCCTCATGATTATCTCAAAATTCTTAGGATATATTTCTGCTTTGATGTATGGTTTCCTGAGGCTATCATAATCTTCCTTTATCTGTAGATGAATCTTTCCTTTCAGCCGTTGTTTATGCATTTTAGCTTCTTGAAATAATTTCCTCATACTTCTAGTACTTATTCCCTTTGGAAAACATAGTTATAAAAACAAACTCCACTCAAAAGCCTTTCAAAGAAATGTAGGAAATGCATTTTATTGGAAAATCAATAGCCCAGGATGGAGGTGTACAAGGCTTCCATCTCTTCCTCTATGGCTTCTCACCATCTGTGTTATTAATTCAGGCAAAGGTTAGTTGAGCAAAAGGATGCTCAGTTGTCCTTGTGAAGACAGAGTCCAGGAAGCAAAGGCAGTGTCTGGGCACAGTCTATTTTAGTAAGTTTGAATGGATTTCATCTCGATTAAATTGTACTGCACTGAAGTTGGTTGGCCTGCCAAACTCCCTGCCTTCTGACTCACCACTGAGGCCTTCTGTTTGGGAACACATAGCCTGTTCTGTCTCCTTCCCCTCTTATCTTCTGCATGGGCTGCCCTGTGGCCTGGAAAATAAAGAACCAGTCTCAGAAGTTCATCAGTTGGTCTTTTGAGATTGAGGAAAGTGATGAAATTCCAAGTGAATTTAGGAAATAGTTCCAAGTATCCACCCTGATGAGCATTTCTGCTACTCCACAGGGAGGGCAGCTCTAGTTCATATATTACCATTCAGATGGTTGAGGGGAGGGGCATAATTTGATCAAAAGGCATTTTAACCTCCTTTGTCATTTTAGTTGGGTAGTCAGCACTGTGCCATCTGTAGAACTTCCAATGTTTCCATTTAGTTCTCCAGAACTTACTCAAAGGCAGCAGGGAGTGTCTGCCTGCTTGCCTCCCTCACAACTGCTTTTTGCCTGTCCCATGCCATCCCAGCAGTTTTCCCAATTCCATTTTAAATTTTTAATTTTAAAAGTTTCTATAGGTATATGTGTGTGTATGTGTACGAGAGAGAGAGAGAAAGAGAGAGAGAAAGAGAGAGAGAGAGAGAGAGAACTTCTTATGGGGGATGGCTATATCACAATCCCTTCTCTAACATTCTCCTCTGAGGATTTTGGGCATGCATGTACACATGTGTTTTTAAAGCCACTGGGCATAGGACTCAAACTGTGCAGTTAGCCATGTGGGATCCAGCCACCTTAAACACCACACTATTATCTGGGCCCCCAACACCATTAATTGAAGAGATGACCTTTTCCCCAATGTGTGCTCTTGGTACCTTTGTCAAAAATCAGTTGGTTGTAAACTTTTGAGTTTATTTCTGAGCTCTATATTCTGTTCCACTAGTTTTTGTGTCTCCTTTAATGCCAATATTGTGTTCATTTGGTTACTTCGTCTTTACTTTGTATATATATAAAATATTAGAAACTCTGTATTTCATAATATTTCACCTTTACTAGTAAGTTTTTTACATTCATATATTTTTACATAGTTAATCAATGTTTTTTCATGTCAGAATAAAGAACTAACATTAGCATTACTTATAAAGTAGCTCTGGTGGTGAGGAAATTTCTCCTTTTATTTATTTAAAAATATCTTTATCATTCCTTTTTTATATTTTAATCTATTTTATGCATTCAATTACTGCGTATCACCACAGCTTGTAAAATGAATTTACCTAACATGAACATACTTCCCACTAGGTCCAGTTGAAGATATCTTACACGTTATCATCAACAAACAATCCTCTATTACTGTGTCCCTCAAATGTCTTGCTTCTCTATTTTTCTCCTTCTTTCCTTTTCTCACACTCTCCCTCATCTCCCACCATCTTCTCACGTTGTATCCAGTGTCAGTAACTGTTTTCCATGTTTCTTTATCCTCTAATCTTTCAGTTGCCACCTTAGAGTGCTGACAGTTTATGTATATTAAGTGGAGACATATGGTGTCCCCTACAGCCTGGCTTGCTTCACTCAGCAATAAATCTCCCATATTCATTCACTTTTATCAAAGCCAAGGTCTTGAATTTTAGGGCCGAGTAATATTCTGTAATGTCTATGTGCCACACTTTCAATCCATTCATCTGTTCATGGACATTTGGGTTGGTTCTATGTCTTAGCAATTGTGAATAATGGCACAATAAACATGGATGTGCAAGCACTTTTTCAACGGAATGTTTTCCTATCCTTTGGGTAGACACCCAGGAGTAGAATTGCTGGATCATATGGTAGTTCTATTTGTAGGTCTTTGGGGAACCTCCATATTGCTCTACACGGTGCTGTACTAATTTACATTCCCACCAACAGTGTAAGAGAGTTCCCTTTTCACCACAACTTCACCAGCACTTATAATTTCTTTTTAAATCTTAGCCATTCTGACTGGGGCTAGGTGGTATCTCATTGTGGTTTTTATTTGCATCTCCCTTATGATAAAGGTTGTTGAGCATTTTTTCATGTACTTTTTGGCTGTTCATATGTCCTCCTTAGAGAGTTGCTTGTTCAGCTCATTTTCCCATCTTTTGTTTGAGTTGATCAGTTTTTGGGTGGAGGAGGGTAAGCTGCTTGAGCTCTCTGTGTATTCTGGTTATCAGTCTCTTATCTGAGGCATAGTTTACAAAAATATTCTCCTATTCTGAGGGTTGTCAATTCACACTACTGTGTCTTTTGCTGTGCAGAATCTTCTTAATTTGATGTAACCCCACTTGTCTAGTTTTGAAATTATTGCCTGTGCTTTGGCAGTCTTATTTAAGCAGTCTTTGCCTACTCCAATGTCTCCCAGAGTTTCTCCAGTGTTTTCTACCAGTAGTTTTTATAGTTTGAGGTCTTAGGTTTAGATCTTTGATTCACTGTGAGTTGATTTTTGTTAATGGTGAGAAATAGGGGTCCAATTAATCTTTCTGCAGGTGAATACCCAGGTTTTCCAGCACCATTTGCTAAAGAGTTTTTCTTTTACCCACTGGATTGACTGTTTTTGTGCCAATACCATACTGTTTGGGTTATCACAGCTTTGTAATATATTTTGGGGTCAGGGAGTGACCTACTCTTCTTGTGTAGGATTGCTTTTGTAATACAGGTCTTTTATGATCCCAGAAAAATTCTATGATTGTGTCTTCTAGATCTGTGAAGAATGTCTCTTGTAATTTGATTGGGATTGCATTAAATATGTAGATTTATCTTTATAGTATATTTTGAAATAAGGTAGTGTGATGCCTCTAGCTTTGCTCTTTTTGCTAAGATTGCTTTGGCTATTTAGGGTTCTTTGTAGTTCCATATGAATTTTAGGATTATTTTTTTCTCTTTTTGTGAAGCATACCATGAGTATTTTGATGGAGATTGCATTGTTTCTATCTTTGGATCACTACATTTTCTTGATTACTGTAACTTTGTAATAAACTTTAAAATTGGGAACTATAAGCCCTCTAACTTCATTCTTCTTTTTCAAGATTGTAAGAAGTTGAGAAGGATTGATGTTAATTCTTTAAATTTTTGGTAGAATTAACCAGTAAAACCATCTCATCCTATGCTTTAACTTGTGGGAAGTTTTTTCAATTATTAACTCAATCTATTTACTTGTTATACATCTATTAACATTTTTTATTTCTTTACAAGTCAGTTTTGGTAGTTTGTGTCTTTGTAGACATTTTTCCATTTCATCTAGGTATCTGGTTTGTTGGCACACAATTTTTCATAGTATTCCCTTGCATTCTTATTTATTTCTGCAGTGTTGGTATTGATGCCTTCTGTTTATTACTTGATTTAGTAATTTGACTCTTTTTCTTTTTTTTCTTGGTCAGTATATACTGCTGACCGAGAAAGATACTATAGAGATAAATCTCCATGTTTAATAGAATTTCAACATTCCCCTGACATCTGACAACTGACAAGCTAAAGGTCTGTCAATTTAGATCTTTTCTAGGAACTATCTTTTGGTTTCCTTGAGTTTCTCTATTGCTTTTCTATTCTCTTGTCAATTTCTGCTCTCATCTTTATTATTTCCTTTCTTCTGCTTCCTTGGGTTTAGTCTGCTCTTCTTTTTCTGGCTTCTTTGTTAAAAAGCTATTTATTACCTCAGAGAGAGGCATCCTTCACAGAGACCTCAAGCCATGCTCATCACCTACCTGCCTTGTAGCCATTCAGGGTCATAGGCACATCCATGGATTCAACCCACGTGTTCAGGTAGACACAGGACACAAGCCTGGAGCTCTGCCATATGGCCTCCACATCATGCCACAGCACCCATACTGCCTGTGCCACTCTCACTAAGCCTTTTTCTGTGATTTTTTTCTTTTTCTTTTAAGTTTATTTTTACTTATTTCTTCTAAGAGAGAGAGAGAAAGAGACACCATTACGAGGGTCTTCATGCCAGAGTCCTCCCCCAGCCTCAGCCAGCCTGGATCATATGTATAGACACACATGCACGCACACACACACACACACACACACACACACACACACACACATACTGCACAAGAAAACTTTGAGATGTGAACCTGGACCTTTCCAGGTGGCAAGCACATTGCAGAGTGTCGGGTTACTGCTGCGCCACATGGCTGGTCCCTGTTTTCCGGTTTCTTTAGGTGGAAGGTAAGTTTATTTCTTTACGTTCTTGCTGTGATTCTCTCCCAAGCCTTCCCAGTCAGTCACAGGGACATGTGTTATGCCTGACATGTACAGGTTGACCCAGGAATTGAATCCTAATCTTCCAAATGGCTGAAGTATCACAAAATGCCACATTATTGCTGCACTTCTGTCTCTAGGCCTTCTTCACTTTTGAAGAATAATTTCATAGGATACAGAATTCAATGATGGGACCAGCAGATAGCGTAATGACTATGTCGCTGGACTCTCATGTAGTTGACTGCGGTTTGAATCCCAGACCTGGTGGCTTAAAACTCACGCTGGGCGTGTGTGCGTGCGTGCGTGCCCAAGATTCCAAGAGGAGAATGGAGGAGAAAGGATTGCGGTGTGGTCATCCCCCCTGGGGGGTGATTTCTTGCTTTCTGTCTCTCTGTCTCTGTCTGTCTGGCGAACGCACACGCCCTATAGCAAAAACCTCTCCAAAAAAAGAAAAGAAAAGAAGAATTCAACGTTGGTGATTTTTTCTCCCTATCTTTAAAATATTTCACTACACTCTTTTCTTGCTTGCATGGTTTCTTAGAATTCAGATGTAGTTCTTTAAAAAGAATTTTTTTAATATGTATTTTTTTGACCTATAGTTCTTACATAGGTAAACCATTTGTTTTCTCTGGCTTCTTTTACATTTCTTTCTTTTTTCTTTTCTTTTTTTTTTTTTTTTTTTTTAGTTGTAAGAGGGCACATATGCATGCCAGAGAGAGATGGAGAGACATACAGAGAGAAAGAAAGAGATAGAGAAAGAATACCCTCTCCCCACCAATGGAGAATGATCATGCTGCAGTCTTGTCTCCTCCATTTCTCTACCAGGATTTTGGGCACTCATGCATACATACCTGGTGTGGTTTTCAAACTGCCAGGCTGAGATTCGAACCATGTGGTCAGCCATGTGAATCCAACTCCCTTAACCACTAGGTTATAGGCTGACCTCAAGATTGTTTTTTTCATCTTTGGTTTTCTGGAGTTTGAATAGGATATGCCCAGATTCTTTTGTTTTTATATTTATCCTGTTTGTTGTTCTTTGGGCTTCCTGGATCTATGGTTTGGTGTCGAACATTAATTTGAGGGTAATTCTCAGACATTATTATTTCAAATATTTCTTCTATTCCTACTCTCTCTCTCTCCCTCCCCTTTTAGTTTTGCTGTAGAGCATGTGTGCTCACTGGAGAGAGAGGGAGAGAGAGGGAGGGAGGGAGGGAGAGAGAGAGAGAGAGAGAGAACTCACCAAGGAGAGAATCACTATACTGCAATCCCTTCTCCATTTCTTCTTCCTTTTGGGATTTTTAGGCCTGCATGTACACATGCCTGGCATATCTTTCAAGCCACTGGTTCCTGGACTTGAACTTCAAGTTGGCCATGTGGGATCCAGCCACCTTAACTTCCATGCCAATAGCTGGCCCACCTTTCCCTTTTTAAATGTGCACATATTCACTTCTTTGGGCGGGGGAGAATGAGTCACTCTCAAAAGGGTCTTCATGCTGTGACTTATCCCCAGCCTCAACCAAGATCATAGATGCACATACATGTATACAGGGAAGTCCTGGGGCATGAATCCAGGACTTACCCATGTGGATCTAGTTGCATTACCACTGCTCCATCTTCTGGCTCTTTCTTCTATTCCTTCTATCTTTCCCCTTCTTCTCCTCCATTATAAGTGTGCTACACCTTTTGTAGTCCTTTCACAGTTCTTGGACATTCTGTTATTTTTTTCCCATTTTTTTTCCCTTGCGTTTTGGTTTTAGCAGTCTCTGTTGACATATTCTTAAGCTCAGAGGTTATTTCTTCAGCCATGTCCAGTCTACTAAAGAGCCAGTTAAAGTCATTCTTCATTTCTTTTACAGTGTTTCTGATTTCTAGAATTTCTTTTTCATTCTTTCTTAGAATTTTTATCTCTCTGCTTACAAGCATACAATATTCATCAGCTCTTATATTTTGTCTACTTTTTTGTTGGAGTCCATATATATATATATATAATAATTATTTAACTTCATTTATTTATTTCAATTTGACCAGAGAGGGACAGAGAGAGAGAGAGGGAAAGAAAGCAAGCCACCAGGTGTGCGACTTGAACTGAGACGGCAAGCCACCAAGTCCGGGACTCGAACCATGGTCGGCCATGTGGGAGTCCAACACCTTTAACCACCATGCCACCTGCCAGCCCCTCCTTAGTATATTTTTTAGAGACATTTTTACCATAGGGCATATGTGCTCGCCTGAGAGACAGAGAGATGGAAAGTGAGAAATCACCCCCTGGGAAGATGACCACGCTACAATCCCTTCTTCTCTATTCTCCTCTTGGGATTTTGGGCACACATGTACATGCACCCAGTGTGAGTTTTAAGCTGCCAGGTCCAGGACTCAAACCATGGTCGACTATGTGGGAATTCAGCAACATAACCATTATGCCATCTGCTGGTCCCAGTCCTTAGCACATGAATCATAGTTATTTTAAAATCTTGGTCTGGGACTTCTAACATCCCTATGACATCTGACTTCAGTTCTATGCTTACTCTTCCTCTTCAAACCATGCTTTTTTCCTTTTAGTATGTTTTATAAGTGTTCATTGGAAGCCTGACATGATGAACTGGTTAAAAGGAACTGTGATAAATAGGCCTTTATAATGTAGCATTAAAATGTGATGAAGGCAGCAGGTGGTATGGTAGTTAAGGTGCTGAACTCTGACATAGTCGACTGGAGTTTGAGTCCTGGACCCTTGTGGCTTGAAAAATCACATGGTGTGTGTGTGTGTGTGTGTGTGTGTGTGTGTGTGTGTGTGTGTGCATGTGCCCAAAATTCTAAGAGGAGAGTGAAAGAGAAGGGATTGTGGCATGGCATCACCCCTGGGGGTTGATTTCTCACTTTCCCTCTCTCTGTCTCTCCAGTGAGCATAGGTAAACCCCCCCCCCAAAAAAGTGTTAGGGTTGGAACATTCCATTTTGTGTATGATTATATCTCAGTTTTTTAGTGAGCCATTTCTCTGGACTATGAACTTCACCAGCACGTCACCTCTTTAGATGAGGCAATATTGCTAGTGGGGACTGGAGTTGGGTGTTTCCCTTTATCCACATGGGAGGCTAGAGTTGGCTGGAGTTGGGTACTTCCCTTCCCTCATGTCAGTTAGGCTTTGGTAAAACCACAGCAGGTTATACTTTAGTGAAATGGTTTCTCTTGAGGGCAGGCATTGTTAAGAACACCGTAATAATCATTTTTTTTTAAGAGAGAGAGAGAGATTTTGCTATAGGGTGCGGGTGCTTGCCAGAGAGACAGAAAGTGAGAAATCACCCCCCAGGGAGGATGGCCATGCCACAACAATCCCTCCTCCTCCATCCTCCTCTCGGAATTTTGGGCACACGCATGCACATGGTGTGAGTTGTAAGCCACCAGATCTGGGACTCAAACCACAGTCGACTACGTGGGAGTCCAGTGATGTAACCATTATGCCATCTGCTGATCCCAAGAACACCATAATGCTCCTGTGTGCTTCAGAATCGCTATTTTCTCCCTCTTCCTGCCTGAAGAATGAAGGCATTTTCCTCTAACTTTCTTGGGCAAACCTGTTAGAGTTCCTGGAGACAAAACTCACAAAAGTATGGATGTACTTTCCTGATATTGAACTCCCTGGAATTCCCATATCTCATATCTGTCTATACTGAATTCCTAGTAGTTTGCCAATTATGGTTAAGGTATTCTTACCCTGGTACTGGTTCCTGTAGAGGTTTCTGCTCATGGGCCTCTGCTTTAGCAAACTGTGATTCTCTTTAGCTTCCTGTCTGTCTCTTCAGGTTTTCTTTCTTTTTTTTTCTTTTTTCTTTTTTTTTTTTTAGAGGTTTTTGCTATAGGGCACATGCGCTCACAAGAAAGACAGAGACAGAGAGACAGAAAGTGAGAAATCACTCCTGGGGGGATGGCCACGCCTCAATCCTTCTCCTCCGTTGTCTTCTCAAGATCTTGGGCACACACGCACACATACCCGGCATGAGTTTTAACCTCCAGGATTGGGACTCGAACCATAGCTGACTACATGGGAGTCCAGTGACATACCCATTATGCCAACTGCTGGTCCCAGATTTTTTTTTTTTTTACTAATTTTATATATGATACTATATTCTATACCTTACTTTTCTTAAATTATGGTTTTTCCATTCATCACCATAGCATTTCATTATGTTATTTAATTTTCAGTCTTTGGTAGGTATTTATATTAATTGCAATCTTTTGCTTTCAACAACTCTGCAATGGAATCATTACAGGTAAATTTAACACATATCCATAATTATTACTTTAGAGCAATCTACTTGATGTTTTTGATGTGGACTTCTGAAATTCAGGCCAGAGTGTTCCTGAGAGGGAGTTATTGGAATGGCGTGAAAAGGGCATAGAGGCAGGAGTTAAATAGAGACTGAAAAGCCAGCCCTGCATAAGTCTCTTGACCCCATTGTGTCTCAGTTTCCACATTTGCAAAAGTATGATAATAATGGTACTTAGCCTTTTTGGCTGAACTTAACAGATTTTTTAAAAAATTGTGTGTGTGTGTATAAACTGATATTCAATCACTATATATTTTACAATGTACAACATGGTTTTACCCGACATGAAAACAGTGCATGTTAGGCAAGTCAAAGACATTGCCATATACATCATCATCAACAGAAAACTTCTCACTTTTGTGTCTATTAAATGTTTTGTTTGTTTTTTCCCTGATCTCCTCCTTCTCACACCCTATTACTCACCCACTACTACCCAACCCCTCCTATTCTGTCTCTGGTATCTACAGTTACCATCCTTGCTATTATACCTTCCAATCTTTGCATTTCTGCTATAAAGTGCAGACATTTGGTACATATTAAGTGGGGACATAGAATGCTTGTCTTCCATAGTCTGTCTTGCTTCACTTAGTATTAAATCGTTCATATTACTCAACTTTGTATCAAATGTTTGGGTCTCATTGTATTTTATGGCTGATTAGTATTCCATAGAGTACATGTGCCACATTTTTAAAAAATTAGCTCTTCCATTCTTAGACATTTGAGTTGATTTCATGTCCTAGCTATTGTGAATAATGCTTGCAATAACCATTGATGTGTATGTGTTTTTCCAACTGAGAGTTTTCATATCTCCTGGGTAGATACGAAGGAGTGGAATTACTGGGCTGTTTGATAGTTCTATTTGAAGGTTTCTTTTCTTTTTTTCTTATTTTTTTTTTTTACAATTAAATTTATTTTGGTACAAAAACTTTTTGAAATTCATACATAGTTTTCCCGTTACATGTATTTTCATGAACTTTTTCTTTTTCTGAAACATTTTCTTTTAATTAATTTACATTCATTCTCTAAGCATTGTCACAGCATACAAAAAGTGATTTCCCATCCACAGTATACTGCATACTGGATTAATCATGCATGTTATCGTCAATAACTTTCCATTGCTAGTTTCATATATATATGTGTGTGTGTATATATATATA
>NW_006160229.1:5205245-5218204 GCF_000334495.1 Tupaia belangeri chinensis
GGGGGTGGGGGGGAGGGATGGCCATACCACAAACCCTTCTCTTCCATTCTCCTCTTGGGATTTTGGGCACACATGCACGCACACATGCATGGCATGAGTTTTAAGCCTCTAGGCCCAGGACTTGAACCATAGTTGACTATGTGGGAGTCCAACAATGTAACCATTATGCTGTCTGCTGGTTCCTATTTGAAGGTTTCTGAGGAACCTTCATATTGTTCTCCACAGTGATTGTACTAATTTACATTCCAACCAACAGTGTTTTTATTTTTATTTTTATTTTTTTGAAGAGGTTTTTGCTATAGGGCACGCACTTGTCAGAAAGACAGAGAGAGACAGAGAGATAGAAAGCCAGAAATCACCCCCCAGTGGGGATGGCCACGCCGCAATTCCTTCTTCTCTATTCTCCTCTTGGGATCTTAGGCATGCATGCACATGTGCCTGGTGTGAGTTTAAGCCACTGGGTTCGGGTTTGGAACTCGAACCGTGGTTGGCTACATGGGAGTTCAGCGACATAGCCATTACGCTAACTGCTGGTCTCCAACCAACAGTGTTCTTACAACAGTGTCTCTTTTCACTGGAGACTCACCAGCACTTATTATTCTTTTTTTTTTTTTTTAATCTTAGCCTTTCTGACTGGTGTTAAGTGGTATCTCATTGTGATTTTGATTTGAATTTACGTTATAAGAGATGTAGAACATTGTTTTTACGTGCTTTTTGGCCATTCATATGTCTTCCTTGTGGAATTGTCTGTTCAGCTTATTTGCCCACCTTTTTTTTTTTAAAGAATTATTTATTTATTTATTTATTTCCATTTGTTATTGTTAGTTTTTTTTATTTGATGAGAGAGAGAGAGAGAGAAAGGGAAAGTGAGAAAGCAAGCCACCAGGTCTGGGACTTGAACCATGGTTGGCCATGTGGGAATCCAGCGCCCTTATCCACCACACAACCTCCTGGTGGCCCCCTATTTGCCCATCTTTTTATTGGATTGTCTATTTTTTGAAAGTGAGTTCCTTGTTTTTTTTGCATGAGTTCCTTGTATAGTCTGTTTATCAGTCCTTTATTTGGGGCATAGCTTGCAAATATATCCTCCCACTCCAAGAGTTGTCTTCTCACCCTAATCATTGTTTCCTTTGCTGTGCAGTAGCTTTTTAGCCTGATGTACTCACACTTGTCTATCTTTAAGATTATTACCTATACATTTGGGGTCTTATTTAAGAATTCTTTGCCTACGCCGGTGTCTCCAAGAGTCTCCCCTGCATTTTCCACCAGTAGTTTAAGGTTTTATGTTTGGATCCTTGATTCATTTTGAGTTGATTTTTGTTAGTGGTGAGAAATAGGGGTCCAGTGTCTTTTTTCTGCAAGTGGATATTGAGTCCGGCACTATTTGTTGAAGATATTTTCTTTTCCTCACAGGATTGCTGGAAATCAGTTGTCTATATGTTTCATGCTTTATTTCTGGGTTCTCAATTCTTTTTTATTATTTTAAGAAATATTTTATTTAACTTTATTTATTTACTTTTAAAAAAATTTGACCAGGCATGGGGAGAGAGAGCGAGAGCAAGAGCGAGAGCGAAAGAGAAAGAGAAGAGAGGGAAAGTGAGAAAGCAAGCCGCTAGGTCCAGGACTTGAACCGTGGCTGGCCATGTGGGAGTCCAGCACCCCTAACCACCACACCACCTGCTGGCCTCTCTGGGTTCTCTATTCTGTTTCATTAGTCCACGTGCCTATTTTTTTGTGTGCAAATACTGTGCTGTTTTGATTGTCACAGCTTTGTAATATATTTTGAGGTCAGAAAGTGAGATGCCTTTTACTTCATTCTTTTTATACAGTATCGCTTTGGTGATATGGGCCTTTTATGATTATTCTTTTCTCCTATTTTTTTCTATTTCTGAAGGAATATCTCTGGTAGTTTGATTGAAATTGCATTGAATTTGTAAATTAATTTGGGTAGGATTGGTGTTTTGATTATATTAAATCTTCCAATCCAAGAACATGGGATGTGTTTCTACTTATTTGTATCATTTTCAATTTATTTTATAAGTTTTGCATAGTTTTCCTTGTAGAGATCTCTCACTTATTTGGTTAGGTTTATTCCTAGGTATTTTTTTTGTGTGTGTGTGTGTGGTTATTGTGAATGGGATTGCTTTCTTCAGTTCTACCTCAGTTTGTTTACTGTTGGTATACAGAAATGCTATAGGTTTTCCTATGTTGATTTTGTATCCTGCCACTTTACTGCATTCATTTATCACTTCCAGGAGTTGTTGTTTTGTGTGTGTGTTTGTGTGTGTGTGTGTGTGTATTCTTTTGGATTTTTTTATATATAGAATCATATCATCTGTAAATAGAGATGATTTCACTTCTTCTTTTCTTATTTGAATGCTTTTTCTTTTCTTTTCTTTTCTTTTCTTTTCTTTTCTTTTCTTTTCTTTTCTTTTCTTTTCTTTTCTTTTCTTTTCTTTTCTTTTCTTTTCTTTTCTTTTCTTTTCTTTTCTTTTCTTTTCTTTTCTTTTCTTTTCTTTTCTTTTCTTTTCTTTTCTTTTCTTTTAGTCTTATCTTGTTCCAATTTTCAGTAAGATGTTAGCTATGGATTTATCATAGATTGCTTTTATTGTGTTGAGGAATGTCCCTTCTATGCCAATTTTGCTGCCAGTCTTAATCACGAAGGGATGTTGTATTTAATTGAATCCTTTTTCTGCATCTATTGATATGATCATATCATTTTTATCTTTCCTTCTGTTAATATGACATGTTACATTTATTATTTTGCATATGTTGAACCACTCTTGCATCCATGGAATAAAGCCTACCTGGTCATAGTGTGTAGTTTGTTTTTTTTTTTAATGTGTTGTTGGATGCAATTTGCTAGTATCTTGTTGAGAATTTTTGCATCTGCATTCATCAGGGATATTGGTCTGTAGTTTTCTTTTTTCTGTTGTTATGTCCTTGTCTGTTTTGGGGATCAGGAAGATGCAGAGTTCATAGAATGGATTTAAGAGAGTTTCCTTCTTTTGGACCTTTAGAAATAGTTTGAGGAGAATTGGGGTTAGTTTTCCTTTAAAAGTTTTGTAGTATTGGGACCAGCAGTTAGCGTAATGGCTGTGTCGCTGGACTCCCATGTAGTCGACCGCGGTTCGCGTCCCGGACCCGGTGGCTTAAAACTCACACCGGGCTCGTGTGCGTAATGGTCACGCCGCAATCCCTTCTCCTCCATTCTCCTCTCGGGATCTTGGGCACGTACGCACACGCGCCCGGCGTGAGTTTTAAGCCACCGGGTCCGGGACGCGAACCGCGGTCAACTACATGGGAGTCCAGCGACACAGCCATTACGCTAACTGCTGGTTCCCAAGAAAAAAAAAAGTTTTGTAGTACTGGGAAGAGAAGCCTTTGGACCTAGGCTTTTCTTTTTGGGAGGCTATTTATTACTAATTAAATCTCTCTGCTTGTTATTCATCTAGTCAAGCTTTCAGTTTCTTCCTGGTTTGATCTTGGTAAGCTATACATGTACAGAAATTTGTCCATCTCATCTAGGTTTTCCTGTTTGTTGGGGTATAATCACTCATAGTATTCTCTCATGATCTTTTGTTTTTTTTCTGTTATGTTTATTGTAATATCACCTGTTTTGTTGCTGATTTATCTGGTTCCTTTTTCTGTTCTTCTTGATTAATCCAGCTAACAGTGTGTCAAATTTTTTAAAATTTATTTTCTCCAAAAACCAGCTTTGGGTTTCATTTGTGTTCTGTATAGTTCTCTTCTGCTCGAATCATTATTATTATTTCTTTTCTCTCAATATTTTTGTTGTTGTTTGTGGTGTTTATCCAGTTCCCTGAGATGTGTCATTAGTTTGTCTATTTGCCACCAATTTTTTTTCTTATATGCATTAATTGTTATGCACTTCCCGCTTATGACTGCTTTTGCAATGTCCCATAGGTTATGCAAACTCATTCGTTCATTATTGCCGGCTTAAAGGAATTTTTTGGTCTGAGTATTAATTTCTTCAGTGATTGTGAAGTCATTTAGGAGTAGGTTGTTTAGTTTCCATGTGTTTGTGTATTTTCGAGAGTTCTTTCTGTAGTTGATTTTGTTTGATTCCATTGTGGTCAGAAAAGATGCTGGATATAGTTCCTATACATTTGAACCTGTACAGGCTTGTTTTGTGCCCTATCATGTGATCAGTCTTCAAAAACGTTCTACCTAGAGGTTAGAAAAATGTGTATTTTTTAGTCATTGACAAAAATGTTTTATAGATATGTGTCAAGTTCATTTTATTTATGGTATCATTTAGATTGTGTATCTCTTTGCTTGTTTATTTTGTCCAAATGATCTGTCCAGAGGAGACAGTGAAGTCTCCAAAATAATTATTGTGTTTCCGTCCATCTCTCTTTTTAGATCTAACAGTCTCTCACGTATTTGGGTGCTCCAGTGTTGGGTGCATAGATATTTATAAGTATTACATCTTCTTGGTGTCATTATTTATTTTGAATGTAGGCATTCACAGTTACATATATTTTCCTTTATTAAATACTTCAGCTGCATCTTATACGTCTTTGCATGTAGTATTTTCATTTTAATTCATCTCAAAGTAGTTTCTAATTTCTTTTGTAAGGTTCCATCACTGGATTAATTTCAGAGAACATCGATATTTCCAGTTTCTGAGGAATAGAGGAACTGAAAGTAGACAACAGTGGTGGGGATTAGTGACTATAATTTAACCCCTAACTTTTGAAGTCACTCTGTGTCCTGTGTCCTTCTAAGCTAGTGATTCTTAACTGGGAGTGATATCACCCTTCAAGTGACATTTGGAAATGTCTGGAAAGATTTTTTATTTTAACTGAGGTAGGGGAGTTTGATGCATCTGGCATCTGGTGGATATAGGCCGTGGATGTTGCTAAATCTCCTAGAATGCACAGGACATTCCCTCACAACAAAGAATGATGTGGTCTGGAATTTCAGTAGTGCTGCCATTGAGAAACCCTTTTTTAACCCCTTAAAACTGGCAGGGCTGTTTCCTACTCAGCCAGCAGCTACCTGTACAGTGTGTCACTACTGCCTCACAATGGTCTCTGAGGTAGATGAAATATCACAATCTGAGGTGAGGCAAGGGAAGCCTTGTAACTAAAGCAACCTGTTAGTAGCAGAGTCAGGGCTATCACCATCTAGTCCAGCTGTTTCCCTGAAAGCCCACAGTCACCTGGGATTCCACTTTATTCGACCACTCCACCTTTCAAAAGCAAGTCATCATGCACTGTCTTGTGAGTATCTGTCTGCGGTATTGGTACATATTGGTAGACCTGTGCACTTTTTCTGGCTAGGAACGCTTCACTCTGTCTTGTAATCCCTTTTCAAGTGTCTCTCTCTCTGCAAAAGAGTGGAAGTCAATTTTTGTTGAATGAATTAGAAGATAGAAAATACACTGAAATGCTAACTTGGTCATCTCTAAGAGCTTCAAATGAAGGTTGTACCTGGTCCTAGAAGAGGCTGGGAAATCAGTATGACTTTAGAACTGCCAGGAAAAGAGAAATTGATGACCCATATGTTGGTAGTATTGCCTATAGGATTTTAACCTTCATTAAAAGTCCACATTTTTTAAAAAAGATTTATTTATTTATTTATTTATTTATTTATTTATTTATTTTAATTTGACCAGACACAGTCCAGCATCTTAACCACCATGCCTGCTGGCCCCCTAAAAGTTCATTTTTAACTCTGCTTAAAAATTCACTGTATTTTCAGATTTCATTCCCTAAAGGTCTTATTGGAAACATAACTTAAACAAAAATATTTTGTGATATTTTATATCACAATTATTCTTAAATTATTGTAATACTGACTTTTAAAATTAATTTTCTTAATTAATTTCTTTATTAATTTATCTATTATATATATATAGATAGAGAAGTTGAGCAAGAGAGAGAGAATATTATCCTCCGTAGGGTCTGGTCATGCCACAGTCATCTTCCTCCAGCCATCTGTATCTTGGGCACTCACCCCTGTGCTTGATGTGTTTCAGGAAGACTGGGCAGGGGATTCAAACTGCTTTTGCCATGTGTTATCTGACTTATCTTGAGCAGTGCCTTGCTGCTGTGCCATGGAGCTAGCCTGCGACATTGAATCTTTGTATCTTTTTTTTCTTTTAAGGGAGAGATATTTTGCTATAGGGTGCATGCACTCACCAGAGATACAGAGAGTCAGAGAGACAAAAACTGAGAAATCACCCCCCAGGGAGAATGGCCATGCTGCAATCCCTTCTCCTCCATTCTCCTCTTGGGATCTTGGGCACGCACACACACATGCCCAGTGTGAGTTTAAGCCATCGGGTCCAGGACTTGAACCTTAGTCCAGTACATGGGAGTCCAGAGATGTAACCATTATGCTGTCTGCTGGTCCCAGAATCTTTATGTATTAAGTAGCTAGCCTCAATGTTCTTATCCATTAAATGGGGATGATGATCCTTTGTATACTGAGACCCATCCCGAGGACAAAGTTATTTAAAGTTCATGAAAGCATTTTGAACAGTACTGTGTAAATGAAATGTCCAGCTATGGGTAACTATGAAAAACTTTGTTTTTGAGTTATACAATATAACCAATTATCATATATTATTATGTATTATTAAAATCACTTGCCAGATTGAAACAAAGGGTATTCAGAGTTTGTGCTCCTTACTTACAGTACTAGCCTAATAAGACTCTTTCCCTCCTGGTCATTTGCTTCAAATACTTAAAACTATGTGTATATATATTGTTTATTTTGCTATAGGGTGTGTGTGCTCGCCAGAGAGACAGAAAGACAGAAAGTGAGAAATCACCCCTGGGGAGATGGCCATGCTGCAATCCCTTCTCCTCCATTCTCTTCTTGGGATCTTGGGCACACACACACATGCACCCGGCATGACTTTTAAACGTCTGGGTCTGGGACTCAAACCATGGTTGACTACATGGGAGTCCAGTGACATAACCATTACACCATCTGATGGTCCCTAAAACTATATTTTATCTTGGACTGTCTTGACAATTATAATACCCTGTACTTTGTTTCTCCATAGGTGTTGCAGAACATCTTGGACACTGAAAAAGAGTATGCTAAGGAACTTCAGAATCTTCTTGTTACTTACTTAAGACCCTTGCAATCCCATAACAAGTAAGGTTTTTATTTTAAATCTCTCACTAAATAAAGCAAGATAATGTTGGCATATGGAACCACTACTCTTATGCACAGAATAATTGATTTTGCCCTTTAGCAGAATTTCCACAGATCACAGGTTGTTGAAGAACATGGTCAAGGCAATAGAAATTATGCAAGGTGATGATTTTGGAGAGCTTTGCTTTATTTCACTTCTGGCTGTGGAAGGAATGAGCAGATCTGGTTTCCTGCCTGTTACAATTTATACATTGCATGTTTTTAAAGCATTGTGTCTGGTTTTATTGGGTTGTTTGAAAAGTCATGTCTGGTTTTATTGGGTTGTTTGAAAAGTCACGAGGTTTTTTTTCTATGTAAAAATGCATCATGACTTTTCTGACAACTCAGTACCCTACAGAGAAAGAACTCCCTGGTGCTTTTATTCAGAAAGCATATAAACTGGAAATTCATATGCTCACTTTGACCTTTGCTTGCCCGGGTGGAACCTCTTTCCCATGCTCTGTCACACTGGGCGCGTGTGCGTGCGTGCCCAAGATCCCAAGAGGAGAGTGGAGGAGAAGGGATTGTGGCATGACCATCTCCTCCAGGGAGTGATTTCTCACTTTCTGTTTCTCTGTCTCTGGTGAGCACACATGCCCTGTAGCAAAAATCTCTCAAAAAAAAGGAAGAAAAGAAATGAAAAGAAGAAAAGAAAAGGGGAGAGGTGGAGAGAGAGAGAGAAGGAGGGGAGAGATAGAGAGAACTAGAGAGAAAGTGAGTGTGAAATCACTCCCAGGGGATGCCACAGTCCCCTCTATTCCAGTCTCCTCTGGGATTTTGGGCACACACACACACACACATGCTCGATGTGTTTTTCAAGCTGGGTCCTGGACTCGAACCAAGCTGTCACCCATGTTGGATCCAGCCACTGTAACCTCCACTCCTCCAACTGGCCCTAAAACCTTATTCATGTCTTAGAAATCTGAAGTGGTGGGAACCAGCAGTTAGCGTAATGGCTATGTTGCTGGACTCCCACGTAGTCAACCGCGGTTCGTGTCCCGGACCCGGTGGCTTAAAACTCACGCCGGTCGCGTGTGCGTGCGTGCCCAAGATCCCGAGAGGAGAATGGAGGAGAAGGGATTGCGGCATGGCCATCCCCCCGGGGGATGATTTCTCACTTTCTGTCTCTATGTCTCTGTCTGTCTGGTGAGCGTACGCGCCCTATAGCGAAAACCTTCCCCCCCGCCCCCCAAAATATCTGAAGTGGTTGTCTAAGGCTTGAATTGAAAACTATTGGATGGTCAGAAAAGTCACGATGTATTTTTCTGCGTTTTCTATGCAAAAATGCACCATGACTTTACTGATGACCCAGTGAATTTTCATGAAAGAAAACGTTGACCATCCACTTTTTTATTCTTGAAGGCACAGCATATTTAGAAATGTAGCTAACTGTATTTATCTGTGTTTTTATTTTAATTGATTAAATTTCACTGGAAAGCATAACCTTTAGGCCAAATAGAAAATTTAGCAATCAGCCCATATAATGGAGAACAAAAGTTTCCTCTTTTCTCTCAGAGTTTACTTCTGCTAGGTAGTTTGAATGATCAGCTTAAGGCTTAAGTAAGTTTAATATATTTCACTTTTTTTTTAAACTTTTTGCAAATCATGTTTGCTTAAATAATGTTTTACCAAATTTTCCACTTGGTTACTTGATTATTTGGTGCTATGGGAATCTGTCTTCAGTATGACAGGGTTTTGTATTCCTATGTTGTAAGAGTTTAAACATGATCAACAACAAAGTGTTTTTTGTTATCATGTGAAATTGGAGTATTCTGTGAAGCACAGTTCTTAGAGATGAATGGAGCCTCAGTAAATCATTGGGTCTAGTGCCCTGGGAGAAATGACTGTCTTCACTGAATAGATAAGAAACTGAAGTCCAGAGTTTACTGCTTTGCCCGGCACCCAGCCAGTAAATGGCCAGGCTGGATCCACTGCCTGCTGCCACTCAGTGAAATGTGCTTTCTGTTTTCTGGTGACAGGCAGAGGAGGGGAAAACTGAAGTGGTAACCCTGAGAACAGAGATGGGAAGACTTTAAATGAAGGAGGGACTAATTAGCAATCAAAAGACAGTGAGAGGAAAGGAAAGGAAGAGAGCCAGGGCAGAGGAGGTGAGAGACCCTGAGTCAGACCTGCAGCGTTTCTAAAGAAATTCAGAATGCCATTACAGTACATTTCCAGTAGTCTCTGTCTTGTTGATCCCTAACCAGGCTGTCTATTGTCTCATTCTGAAGTGGGTGAATAATCCCCCAGTCAGGTTCTAGTAAGCCCTCCACTCAACTCGGGTTCTTGCTGCAATGAGAAAGCAACAGCTAGGGAAGCCGACTGGCTGAAAGTTTCGTTTTTGACACCCATAGTAGGGGTTTTCCAACTTGCGGTTCAGAAGGGCATTAAAGCACTGGAACTGGGAGCTTTTTATATTCTAGGGGTTACTGGTAATGTTTGTTTGGGTCTTCCCTTTCTTTATCAGTCAGCAAAAAGTATTCTTTTGAAAATATTCCCCTAATATTATTGTGTGCTTCAAGAGAATGACTGTGGCAAACACTTTTTTTTTTTTTAAAGCAAATCTTAAGAAAAAAATTTTTTTCTCAAAAAATGGTAAAGAGCATAAACACTGGAGATAGAAAGTTTGAGTTCGATTCTGTCTTTGCCATTCACTGGCTTTGTGACTTTGATTGATCGCCTCACTTCTCTGTGCCTGAATGTCCTCACTTCTAATAGTGTTGTAAGGTTAAAATGAGTTCTTATTTGTAAAGTTCTTGCACAAGGTGTTTGGTGCTGAATGAGGATTGACTGTTTACTGCTTGCTAGGGGAAGAATGGGTAAGAATACTCATCATGCAGTGGCCCTGAGCATGTGGTGTAGTGACTAAGGCACTGGACTCCCACATGGCTGATTGTGGTTTGAACCCTGGACCCAGTGACTTCAAAAGCACGCCAGGCACATGTGCACGTGTGCCCAAAATCCTGAGAGGAGAATGGAGAAGAAGGGATTGTGGTGTGATCATCCCCTGAAGGGTGTGATTTCTCACTTTACCCCTCACTATTTCTGTCTCCAGCAAGCATGTACACCCTAGGGCAAAAATCTTAAAAAAAATTTGTTCAGTTTAACTCCTCTCTACTCCAAAGCAGATTAAACAAAATTTAGGTACTATTTTCTTTGCTCCTACTTTGTCTCATTAACATTTTCTGTAGTTGATTTTGTAGTATTTTCATTCAGGAGAAAGCTGGTTTTGTTTTATGAATTATATGAACATATATACTATCTTTCAATTACTTTTCCAGTTTCTCTGGAGGAGAGTGCTCAAACGTTTGTTTGTTTGTTTTTAGAGAAATTTTTCCTATAGGGTGCATGCACTCATCAGAGAGACAAAAAGGGACAGAGATACAGAAAAAGACAGAGTGACAGAAAGCAAAACATCACTCACCAGGGGGGATGGCCACCCTGCAATCCCTTCTACTCCATTCTCCTCTCAGGATCTTTGGCACACATGTACGTGCCCCTGGCGTGAGTTTCAAGCCACTAGATCTAGAACTTGAACCGCGGTTGACTATATGGGAGTCCAGTGACATAACCATTATGCCATCTGCTTGTCTCCAAAATGTTTATACTCTTATTCTTAGCTATGATGTATTTTATTTATTTAGATGCTTAGACATTAAACACTTGTTACTAATTCATTTATTGCTTTATAGAATACCCAAATGTCTCTCATGACCTCTCAATTTTTTAAAGGATATATACTTATTAAAGTAAAGGAAGTCAAGGAAAGAAACTTAAGTAAGTTGCTTCAGACCATAGAGTTGCTGTAAACAAGAAAGCAAAATACAGGGATTGCTTCTCTTGCATTTGCCAGATTTTACCAAACCATCGGCTAAGTAGACTAGAGATAGCTAACTAAAGTCATCCTCAAGTTCAATGAACTAAAACTACATATGTTTTTTCAGTCTAAGTACTGTGGAGTTCACATCTTTACTGGGAAACTTCGAAGAAGTGTGCACATTTCAACAAACCCTCTGCCAAGCCTTGGAGGAATGTTCAAAGTAAGTGTGGCATATTTCTGGTAAGGTAGCCAGCAACATTGCTGTTTGCATCTTGTTTTCATTTTTAACTGTTGTCTTAGAGAAGTGCCCTTGACTTTATGTATCTGTTATAGCTTTGATGCCTTGTCTAGAACAAAGTAACAATACAGAAAATGCATTCTGTGGTGATGTTCACAGTGTCAGACCACTTGCCCTGTACCAGGGCTGTATATCTAATAAAGTATCTATGAATTCAGTTAAAAATCACATCAATTTATTGCTTCTGGTCAGTATAAAAGACACATAAGGTCTTAATGACCCATGGATGATGCCTTCAGCATCAATTAGATATTTTCTTTTGTACATTACAAATTACTTACAAAAAGGCCTTTTAGATTATTCTTTCAGTTTCACAAGTTTGTTTTATTTTAATCACTCCTGGTTGTATCTATTACATTTAATTAAGAATTGAAACACATAGAAAGTAGAGGAAGAAAACATATCTTTTTTTTTGGTGTTTTTTTTTTTCTTTTTTTCCCATAGGGTACATGTGTGTGCCAGAGAGAGACAGAAAGAGGTTGAAAGTGAGAAATCAACCAGCAGTGGGGATGGCCATGCTACAATCCCTTCTCCTCTATTCTCCTCTTGGGATTTTGGGCACGCATGCACACAAGCCCAGTGTAATTTTCAAGTCAGCAGGTCTAGGACTTCGACCATGGTTGGCCATGTGGGAGTCCAGCGCCTTGACCACAATGCCACCTCCTCGTCTGAGAAAAGTATCTTTATGTGAATCATAACAGACTTGTGATGGTTAGCTAGATTGTTGAGGTATTCATAACTAAAGCAAAAACTGTAATGATCATCAGGTAATACATAATACTTTTGTATCAAGATTAATTTTCTTTTTTTGTTTTTAAAGATAGGTTTTTGCTATGGGTGCGTGCACTCGCCAGAGAGACAGAGAGACAGGAGGAATGACCACACCACAATCCTTTCTCCTCTAGTCTCCTCTCCTCTTGGGATTTTGGACACACACACATATGTGCCCAGCATGAGTTTTTTTTTTTTTTTTTTTTTTTTCCTGGTTTTTTTTTTCCCTGAGTTTTTAAATGCTGGAGTACCTCAAGGTTTAGCTCTTCGTCCTCCTCTTTCCTTTTAATCTATTTGTTCCCATTCAGCTTCAGGGCTTTAAATACCATCTCAGTGATAGTTAGTCCCAAATTTATATCACCTGCTCACACCTCACTCCTGAACTTGACTCTTATTTCCAATGATCTCCGCATCTCATAAATCTCTCATGTTTTGCATGCATAAAACTGAACATCTGTCCTCCTCCCGGTCCCCCAGCATGAGTTTTAAGCTGCCGGGTCTGGGACTTGAACTGCGGTTGGCTATGTAGGAGTTCAGCTACATAACCATTACAACATCTACTTGTCCAGCAAGATTAATGTTTAAGCAATGTATCTTGGAGAAGTTGGCAACCTTTATCTCTATAGGGAAATTGGCATGATTGCCTGTTTCTTAAGCTTGCGGGGACATGGGTGATTTTCTTGAGCTTGATAGGACAGGGAGGAAGATAGAAAGAACCCACTGTAGAGAGTCTTGAAGCCCCTTCAAATGCCAGTAGGATCTAGGTGATTGATGTGAAAGATGTTCACTAAGCAAGAATAGCAAATCATAAAGTAGATACACAATTTTTATATTTTCCCCTTTAATGAGGGAAAATGTAAAAAAAAAGTAAGGAATATGGTAAAACTGTTATTG
>NW_006160229.1:5218238-5224732 GCF_000334495.1 Tupaia belangeri chinensis
TGATTAATTTGCTTTCTTTCTTAGGTTTTTCTGATTTTTTCTACAAATAAATACAGGTGGCTTGTAATTTTAAAAAATTAATTGAAAAAAATTTGAGGCCACCTTGCCTAGCAACCACTAGGAACCAAGATTACATAATATTCTTTCATGGTGTGTATTTTTTTTTTTTATTAGATTAGGTTTTTCTTCTATACTTGAACTTCATATATATGAGCCCAAAGTATTTTTTAGTGTGCCTAGCTATATTGAATATAAGCATCTTAGAAACAAACAATGCTACCCACTAATTTAATGTATCTACCCTGCTTGTTAGAGCTGTTTGGTGGTCAGACTTTTTTTTTCTTTTTTGGAGAGGTTTTTGCCATAAGGGGCGTGTGCTTGCCAGAAAGACAGAGAGAGACAGAGAGATAGAAAGCGAGAAATCACTCCCCAGGGGGGATGGCCACGCTGCAATCCTTTCTCCTCCATTCTCCTCTCGGGATCTTGGGCACGCATGCACACGCGCCTGGTGTGAGCTTAAGCCACCGGGTCCAGGACTCGAACTGCGGTCGACTACATGGGAGTCCAGCGACATAGCCATTATGCTAACTGCTGGTCCCTGGTGGTCAGATTTTAAAGCAGTAGTCAAGACTACTGCATTTCACAGAATCAGAAATTATAATATAGGTTTTTTTTTTTTTTAAAAAAAACCTTGACAAAATATTTGAAGGTTTATATGCCACCAGATTTAATTTGAATTGTTTTGTTTTACCTCTTGTTTCCTATTTTACATTCTCTGTTTTGCCTGTTTTGCTTACAGGTTTCCAGAAAACCAACACAAAGTAGGAGGTTGTCTGCTGAGTCTCATGCCTCATTTTAAATCTATGTATCTGGCATACTGTGCGAATCACCCTTCAGCTGTAAATGTGCTCACCCAGCACAGGTAAATCCTTAACTTACCCCCAACTAGGCTGTTCTGCAATGAGGTCCTTTTTAAGGAGTACCTCATTTGAAAATCCAAGGTCTCTAGTTGAACTCTTGGTTATCCTGATTCATAATATCAAGAACTGATCCAATGTTCACATGAATTGACTGTTCATTAATCCAAGGAATAATTAGTGTGAATCCACTGTGTGCAACACCCTCTACTAGCTGATGTGGATACAGTTGTAAACTATAAAGGAGAGCAGGCCCCTACTTGAAGAATGGAATCAGAGGGAAAATATAGACATTAAACATTATAGACATGTCGTATTATAAAAGGGCAGTTAAAAGGATGTTGCGGGACTTTGCAAAGTAGTACCACTTTAGTGGGATGGGGGAAAGGGGGAAAGTTTTCCTCAAAGCAAAATTCTATTTGGATGCAATTGTTTAGACTTTCCCATGCTCCAGTGCATGTTTTATCTGAGTTGTTTGCAAATAACTAAGTTCACTCTTTTTGCTTTCCCTCGTCTGAGTAGAGGAAGTCTCAAGCAGTAATGTGACTAAAGGGCATGTACTGGCAGGGAAAAGTAAGAGGAAACCAACACTGGGACCAGCAGGTGTCATAGTTAAATCGCATCACTTGATTCCCACATGGCCTTCTATGGTTCGAGTCTCAGACCCAGAGGCCTGAAACTCATGCTGGGAATGTATGTGCTCATGCCCAAAATCCCAAGAGGAGAATGGAGGAGAAGGGATTGCAGAGAGAGAGAGAGAGAGAGAGAGAGAGAGAGAGAGAGAGAGAGAGATTTTTGCTATAGGGTGCATGTGCTCACCAGAGAGACAGAGAGAGAGAGACAGAAAGTGAGAAATCACCCCCTGGGGGATTGACCATGCCACAATACCTTCTCCTCAAATCTCCTTTTGGGATTTTGGGCATGTACACACATGTGCCCGGCATGAGTTTCAAGCCTCTGGGTCTGGAACTAGAACCACAGTCAACTATGTGGGAGTCTAACGATGCTGCAACCATTATGCCATCTGATGGTCCTTCAAAAATCTCTTTAAAAAAGGCAGAAACCTACACTTAATGAGAGCTGTGTGACGGACAGTTTAAGCCACGGGCACTGATAATAATTATAAATGAATATAAATTGATTTTGAGATTCCTGAAAACAATAAAATAGTTTTTTATTTTTTTTCATTTTTTTTATAAGCGTTCTTACAAAAGACCTAGGTAAAGTGCCATATCCCTTATTCCTCATTCCTGACACATTCATCTGGGCCAGAAAACTGTATGATAGACTTAAAGACACATTTTTTAAAAAAGAATATTTATTTATTTATTTATTTATTTACTTTTCATGTGTGTGTGAGAGAAAGTGGAGTACCCACAACAGGGTCTTCATGTTGTGACTCACACCCTCCCTACCCCACCAGTCAGTCCAGAATGCAGACACATGCATGCTCCCATTGTATACAGGGAGACCTGGGGATGCAAACGTGGCACCTTCCCGCATGGCCTCAGTATTGTGGAGCACTGCGTTACCGCTCTGCCACTGTGGTTGGCTTCTTTTTTTTTTTTTTTTTTTGGGAGGGTTTTTGTTTATAGGGGGTGCCACACAGACAGAGACAGAGCGACAGAAAGTGAAAAATCACCCCCCAGGGGCGATGGTCACACCACAGTCCCTTCTCCTCCGTTCTCCTCTCGGGATCTTGGACACGCACGCACACACGCCCGGTGTGAGTTTTAAGCCACCGGGTCCGGGACGCAAACCGTGGTCGACTACGTGGGAGTCCAGCAACATAGCCATTACGCTAACTGCTGGTTCCCTGTGGTTGGCTTCTTGAAGATGTACATTTGCTTTCAAAGTCATATCTAGCTAGGACAATAGCAAGATTTCCACACAGGTGCTTTTTAATCTTTACTTGTAAACTAGATTCAAAATGAACATGGATTCTGGAGGCTGCTTGAAACCGAAAAGAATATTCTCTTAATCTGACCTAGATCAGACCCAGGCTAGAACATTAGTTGACTCAGAAGTGGCAGAAATGTTGAGTTTTGTCTTGGTGTTTTATGTTTATTGGCTTTATAGAGCTATTATGTAAGGACATTCTAAAGGTTGAATTCAGCAGGTCCTATTTGAAGGTCAATTTTATTCCCTGATTAAAGTTTTGAGCTGTTGTGGAATAATAAATATGGAATTTAAAGAAAAAGCAGCCATGACTCTGGGATTTTTTGGGCAAGTGGCTCAACTCTGTTTAGCTAACATTAGCTAATAATAGCACCAGCGTTGTTCCAGGCACATGATGTGACAGCCCATGAAGAAGTTACTATTATTACCGTTTCTGCTTTACAGATAAGACCCTGGAAGTTTGAGGTTAAGTAATCTGCCCAGGAACTCAGAACTGTTAAGGGTTTGAGCAGAACCCAGTTCTATCAAACCTCTCAAAAATATTTTTACTAAGATACATGGTACATCTACAAAGAGAATAATCTAAATGCAAATTTAAAGATTACAAAAAAAAATTGAGTATCTACCACTCAGCTTACACAATAGAACATTACCATTTCTTTTTAAAAAATAATTTCTAGTTTATATTTAATTGTTCATCTTTATGATGTATAATATGGTCCTTTTTTATAGAAAAGATTTATTGAGATATAATTTGGATACTATACAATTTCTTCATTTAAAGTGCACAGTTGCTAGGAGCTGGATCTCACATGGTTGACTGTACAGTTTGAGGCCCAGACCCGGCAGTTTGAGAAATTTGCCAGATGTGTGTGTGTGTGTGTGTGTGTGTGGTGTGTGTGTGTGTGTGTATCCAAATCCTGAGAGGAGAATGGAGGAGAAGGCGGTGTGGCATGTCCATGTCCCTTGGGAGTGCTTTCTCACTTTTCCTCTCTTTTTTGTCTTGGTCACTGGCAAGCACATATGCCTTATAGCAAAAAAATAATTAAAAATTAATTAAATAAAGTGTCCAGTTAAATGTTTGTGTGTGTGTGTGTATCCACAGAGCTTTGCAACTATGACTGCAATCAATTTTAGAACTTTTAAAAAATCTCTTCCCCAAAGAAACCCAGCCCCTTTAGCTATCAATCCCCATTTCCCCCCATAGCTGCCAGCCCAAGGCAACCGCACTAAAATACTTTATGTCACTTCAGATTTGCCTGCCCCAAACATTTCATTTTAGTAGAATTCTATGACAAATGGCCTTTTGCATCTGACTTATTTCACTTAGCAAATGTTTTCAAGGTTCATCCACATCATAGCATATATCAAGTACATCAATTTTTAAATTACCAAATAATATTCCATTGTTTGGGTACTACATATTGCTCTTCCATTCACCAGTTGATACACTATGAATAGTGCTGGGACTAGCAGTTGGCATAATGGCTAAGTCCCTAGACTCCCATATAGTCAACCGTAGTTCGAGTCCTGGACCTGGTGGCTTAAACTCATGTCGGGCATGTGTGCATGTGTGCCCAAGATCCTGAGAGGAGAATGGAGATTATGAATAGTGCTTTTATGAACAGTCATGTACAAGTTTTTGCATGGACATATGATTTTATCTTTTTTGAGTGGATACATAGGTGTGGAATTGTATCCTTCCTAATTTTCTGCCTGCTGGATCTGGAAAGAGACAGAGGGAAGTCTCTAACCACAATAGTGGATTTATGTTTCTCCTTTCAATCCTATCAATTTTTGCCTCATGAATTTTGATGCTGTGTTGTTAAGTGCATTCACATTAAGGACTGTTATGCCTTTTGGGGAACCTGTCTTTTTATTCATTATGTAGTTTTCCCTCTTTATCACTGATAATTTTCCTTGATCTGAAGTCTGCTTTGTCTGAAATTAATATAGCTAGTCCAATTTTCTTTCTGTCTTTTGTTAAATTTGCTATAAGGCATATGTGCTTACCAGAGAGAGAGAGAGAGACAGAGAGAGAGAATGTGAGAAAGCATCCCCAGGAGGAATGACCACACTGCAACCCCTTCTTCATTCTCCTTTCTGGATTTGCAGTATCTCTGAACACATACCTGGTGTGTTTTTCAAGCTGCCATGTCCAGGACTTGAACCATGCAGTTGGCATCCAGCCAACTTAACCACCACACTACCTTACTGGCCTTTTGACTTGTGTTAATATATCTTTAATTATCCCTTTATATTTTTGGGGGGAGGGTGAAACATTTAAAAGTGGACTTTTGGAGGGCCAGCAGGTGGTGTGGTAGTTAAGGGCATTGGACTCCCACATGGCCCACTGCAGTTTGGATCCTGGACCTGGTGGCTTGCTTTCTCACTTTCCCTCTCTCTCATCTCTTTCTGACAAACCAGAAAATAATAATAATAAATAAAGTTAAATGAAATAATTATTTTTTAAAAGTAGACTTTTTTATTAAATTGTATTACTTTATAATATTTTTCATATTTACATTAAGAAAACAAAATTGAAAGTTAAATATTAACAGATTGAGTTTTCAGATGGTATGGGTCTTTTGGTTAATGTATTATACTAATCTCATAAACATCATTTCAGTGGAGAACTTTATGATCTTGTATCTGATAAGAGTTTTTTCCCTAAGTTCCTCTCAACCACCCTCTGCCACTTATTTAATCTGTCTTGAAGACATTGTAGTTGAGTCTTGTTTTTTTTTTTTATCCACTCTTATAGTCTCTGTCATTTAATTGCTGTATTTAGACTATTAACATTTAAAATAACTATTGATATATTCGGGTTAATATTTACCATGTTCATAAGTGTTTTTTATTCATTGCATTTGTCTTTTGTTTCTATCTTAGTCCTCTTTTCCTGTCTTTTTCAAATTTTTTAAAAATTAAAAAAAATTTTAATACATTCAATCACATTATTTAGCTTACAAGGTGATCATTTCAGTATATGAACATTTCTCCCCGGTCGAGTTGATCAAAATATAACAACACTACCTCCCTGTCTCAACGGTGCTGTCTTTGTATCCCTCCTCCAAATGTTTTTCCCCAGGCCCCACTCCTCCACACACACCACATCTGGCATTCACACCCATCTCTTGTGTTTGTACATCCTTTAGCCCATCCGTTTCAGTTATAGAGTGTGAACATTCGGTATATATTAAGTGGGGACATACAGAGTCTCTCCTTCATAGCCTGGCTTGCTTCACTCAGCAGTAAATCTTCCATATTCTTCCACTTTCTGTCAAAAGCCAGGGTTTTGTTGTTTTTAATGGCTGAATAGTATTCCATAGAGTATACATGCCACAGTTTTTCAATCCATTCAGCCATACGAGGGCATTTGTGTTGGTTCCATGTCTTAGCAGTCATGAAAATTGCCGCAATAAACATCGATGTGCAAGCACTTTTCCAATGAGAAATTCTTGTGTCCTTTGGGTAGATACCAAGGAGTGGGACTGCTGGATCATATGGTAGATCTATTTGTAGATTTTTGAGGAATCTCCAAATTGTTCTCCACAGTGGTTGGACTAATTTACATTCCCACCAGCAGTGTAAGAGAGTTCCCCTTTCACCACACCCCTGCCAACACTTATCATTCTTTGTTTTTTTAATCTTCGCCATTCTGACTGAGGTTAGGTG
>NW_006160229.1:5225156-5231892 GCF_000334495.1 Tupaia belangeri chinensis
CTTTGTAGTATATTTTTGGGTCAGGGAGTGAGATGCCGCCCACTCCACTCTTCTTGTGCAGAATTGCTTTGGCAATGCGGGGTCTTTTATTATTCCAGATGAATTTTATGATTGTCTTTTCTAAATCTGTGAAGAATGTGTCTGGTACTTTGATTGACATTGCATTAAATCCTTTCCTTTTTTTTTTAAATTAAGCCTTCTATAGGATTTTAATTTCTTCTTCTCTCCCAGCATATTATACTTAAAAAAAATTAGTATTTTTTCTTGAGTTTGTATTATCAATTTATAACTAAGTCTAACAGCACTTTCACATAACGCTGTATTATTTCATAGATAGTTCAGGTACCATATAACAGAATAATTTTATTTTAAAATTTTTATTATTTTTTAGAGAAATTTTGCTATAGGATGCATGCATTCAATGGAAAGACAGAGAGAGACAGAAAAACAGAAAGTGAGAAATTCCTCCTCCATGCCACAATCCCTTCTCCATTCTACTCCTGGGATTTTGGCCACACATGCACATGTGCCTGGTGTGAGTTACAAGGTACTGGGTCTGGAATTTGAACCACAGTATGCCATGTGAGATTCCAGTGCCTTAACCACTACATCACCTGCTGGCCCCCATAACAGAGTAACTTTTATTCCTTGCCCTCATCTCTTATAACATAATTGCCATTCATTTCACTTAAACATAAAGTAAAATCACCCAATACATTGTTGCTGCTATTATTTTGAACTGTACAACACTTGTCTATTAGATGAGTTAAGAGCAAGAGCTCTGTTTTTCCTTCTCTCTCCTTCAATAAATTCTCCACTTGCTATATCTCCCCCAAAAAGAAAACGAATATTTTACTTCATTGGAATTTATTATTTTTCTGACAGTCTTCCTTTTTTTTTTTTAACATAGATTCAAGACTTTTACCCATGTCATTATTTCTCTCTTAAGAACTTATTTACTTATTTGTTTATTTATTATTTATTTTTTACATCCAATCACTGTTTATCTCTGAAAAACTTTTACAACAGTTTTTGCAAGGCTAGTCTTCTGGTGACAATTTTCAGTAGTGTTTGCTTGTTTGAGACAGGCTTATGTAGAATTTTAGGTGGTGGTTTTTTCTTTCGATACTTCAAATATTTTATCCCATTCTAGTCTTACTTCCATGATTTCTGATGCGAATTCTGATGCTTCTTATCCTTATGCCTCTTTCAGTAAAGTATTTCGTGTCCCTGGTTTCTTTCAAAATTTTCTTCTCTGCAGTTTGAATATGATATGGTTGGCTCTAGTTTTTTTTTTTTTTTTCCTTTTATTCTACTTAGTGTTCTCTGATATACCTGGATCTGTGAGTTTTGGTGTCTGCCATTAATTTTGGAACTCTCATAGCTCTTACTACTTTGGATAGTTATTCTAATCCTTTCTCTATTTCCTATCCATATTCCCATTATGCAAATGTTATATTTTTCTTAATTGTTATATTTTCTTAATTGGATATTCTTTTCCATTTTTTAAAATTCTTTCTCTTTATACTACAGCTTAGGAAATTTTTATTGGCATATCTTCAAGCTTAGTATTTCTTTCCTCAGTCGTGCCTAGTCCATTGATGAGACCATTAAAGACATTCTGCATTTCTTTTACGGTGTTCTCAATTTCAGGCATTTTCTTTTTATTCTTTTTTAGAGTTTCTCTCTGCTTACATCCCTCATCTCTTATTGCATGCCATCTACTCTTTCAATTAGTCTTTAACATAGTAATCATAGTTATTTAAAAGACTTTCTTAACCAATAATATCAAAATCTGTGTTATATCCGAATCTGGTTCTGATGCTTGCTTTATTTATTTAGACTATTATTCTTTTTTTTTTTTTTGCCTTCTAGCATGACTTAATTTTTGTTGGAAGCTAGACATGATATATTGAGTTTTAGGAATGAAGGTATTAGGTTTTTAGTGTGAGGACTTTTGTTAACCTAACTAGAAGCTTGGCTATACTTAATGTTTGCTCTAGCTGTAAGTGCCAGAAGTTTCCGTTTTTTCTATTTTTTACATCCTTCCTTTCTTTGGATTTTCCAAGAACTTTTCCTTAAACAGATCCTGTGTCTTATAGCTCTTAATTACAAGCCACTGTTCCTGTACAAGAAGTCCTACTGATGTGCCGGTAAAGCATTAAGGAGAGGATGCATTCTGTAATGTTATGAACAAATCACAATTTTTTCAGTGATCCCGAGTGCCTGGAATTTGAACTTTAGAATCACTTCTTAGCCTTTTCTTCTTCTCTTACATATGAGAGGAAGACGAGATGGGGCTGGAGCTGGTTTACTGGTCCTTGTCCAGGTCAGATAAGACTCTGGCAACAAAGTTTCCCTTGGAAGGCAGACCTATGGTATGGAGACTGTTCTGAGATTATTTCAAGATGGTTACTCCTCCTTCCTTCCTCAAACATGAGGGAATTTTTCTATGATCTTCAGTATGAGAATCTTTCTGGATTCTGAGGTGCAAGATCCATAAAAGTGTTGTTCTCCTCTGCTGCCCCTGCACCCCCAACCAAACCCACTACCCTGCAAGACTGGCCTTCCAGGAGTTTTTACTTCTTTTTTTTTAAGAGAGATTTTTCTATAGGGTGCATGTATTCGCCAGAGAGACAGAAAGAGAGAAATCACCCCCCTGGAGTATGGGCACACTGCAATCCCTTCTCCTCCATTCGCTTCACAGGATCTTGGGCACGTACACATGTATGCCTGGTGTGAATTTTAAATTGCTGGGTCCAGGTCTTGAACTGTGGTCTCCTACCTGGGAGTCCATGTAGTAACCATTACACCATCTGATGGTCCCCCTCCAGGAGTTTTTAACTTATGTATTGGTCCACATTCAGACTATAGTAAATCATCAGAATTGCTGTTTGAGGGCTGACCCCATAGTCTGGTGGCTAAGGGAGCCAAATTTGATAGAGCTAACAGTGATTTGAATCCCAACCCCATCAGCTTGAAAAACACATAGGGTTCGTGTATGTGTGCATGTGCCCCAAATCCCGAAAGTATTGAGAAATGGAGGAGAAGGGATTGTGGGACAACCATACCCCATTTGGGGGTGTTTCTTCCCTTTCTCTCTCTCTCTCTCTCTCTCTTTCTCTTTCTCTGGAGAATGTGCGTGCCCTCTGGCAATGAAAAATATGCTGTTTGTGGGACAGCAGGTGGTGTGGAGGTTGAGGCAGCTGGATCCCACATGGCCTACTCAGCAATTTGAGTCTTGGACCCAGAGGCTTGAAAATCACTCTGGGTGCTTCTGTGTTCATGCCCAAAATATCAAGAGGAGAATGGAGAAGAGATTGTGACATGGCCATCCCCACAAGGGGTGATTTCTTGCTCGTTTCCTGTTGAGCAAACATGCCCAATAGCAAAAAATGTTATTTGAGTCCTCTTGCTGGGTACTGGCTTTAGTGCTTTCTGTTTCAGGGAAGCTAATCTCTGATATTTTTCTCTGTATTTGCCTGTCTCTCCAGAAATCAGAGCCGAAATCAGAAGTCCTTTTTATTTTTAATTGCCAGAGGCACTTGTGCTTACCAGGCAAAGAGAGAGGAGACAGAGAGAGGGAGAGGAAGAAAGTATCTCCCGATGAGGTGTGGTCATGCTGCAATTCCTTCTCCATTTGTCCACTCTTTGGAGACCTTGGATATACGAGGACACATTCCCGACATGCTTTCCAAGCCACCAGGGTCAAGATTCAAACTGCAGTCAGCAGTGTGAGATCTGACTCCCCTAACTAGACTACAGAGTCGGTCCCAGAAGGACTTTAATGATTATTTCCTTATATTTTTGAACTTTTTAAAAATTAGAGGTTTCTGCCTTAGGGCATATGTGCCTGCCACGGAGAGAGAGAGAGAGACAGAGAGACAGAGACAGTGAGGTGGAAAGTGAGAAATCACCCCCACCTCTGGGGGGATAGCCACGCTGCTCTCCCTTCTCCTCCATTCTCCTCCTGGGATCTTGGGCACGCATGTGCGCACACACACACACACACACACATACACATGCACCGTGGATCCAAGACTCAAACTGTGGTTGGCCATGTGGGAGTCCAGCAACATAACCACTTTGCCATCTGCTGGTCACTATTTTTGAGTTTTTAAAAACTGTTTTTTTTAATCTATATATTAACTTATATTTCTTTTTGTTTATATATTAACTTATCACAATCTACTTCATATTTGTGCTAACTTAATTCTTAGTTCTAATGATTTCTAAAAATATGACTCCTCTCTAGTTCTGCTTCCTCTTTCGTTTTTTGCCACTGTGGTTATAAGTAGTATATCAATATGTAAAATATAATAATACATTGTTAAAATTCTTATTTAATATAATTTTACATCTATTAGAGAAATCAAGAGGAGAAAGAAAAGCAAGGATATATTTATAGTGTTTGTTGCATGAACTTTCTTGCTTACCATTTCTGGTTCTCATCATTTCTTCCTATGATTTTGAGTTAGTATCTGTTATCATATCCTTATTTCAATAGCTCTTTGCTACCACTCACTTCCTTTGTGCTGTGGCTGTTGACTGTATTAAGTTCCTGTCAGTTTTAGGGCAACAATACAATTATGTAATTCTGTTTTATACAATTGCTTTTATGTCAGTTGAGAAGCAGCAGGAGCGTGTAAGCATTACTTATATTGTCTTTCATAACGTTATTATCATTTTTACTGGTACTCTGTTTTCACATGTGTTTCTGAATTTGCATCTGGATTTACTTGCTTTCAGCCCCAAAGACATCCTTTATCATTTATTATAAGATGGGTTTTCTAGCAAAGGATTCTTTCCATTTTTGTTTGGGAATGTTTTCATTCTACCTTAACTTTTAAAAGATAGTTTGAATGGCTATAGACTTTTTGGTTAGTTGTTTTGTCTCTTTTTGTATTTTGAGTGTTTCGTCCTACTGCCTTTTGAGCTACATGATTCTGATGAGAAGCCAGCTGTTAACATTAGCCAAGTTCTGTAGCCCACGATGAGTTGTTTTTCTCTTGCCACCTTCAAGGTTTTCCCTTTGTCTTTGTCTCTCAGCGTTCTTTTTTTTAAAAGAGAGAGTTTTGCTATAGGTGCATGCACTCTCAGAGACCGAGAGACAGAAAGCAAGAAATCACCCAATAGAGGGATGGTCACATCACAATCCCTCCTCTTCCATTCTCCTCTTGGGATTTTGGATATGCATACACACATGCCTGGCGTGAGTTTCAAGCTACCAGGTCTAGGATAAAAATTGTGGTCCACCACGTAGGAGTCCAGTAGCGTAACCATTACGCCATCTGCTGGTCGCTGTCTTTTTTAGCATTTTTACTGTAATATTTCTGGGTGTGGTGTGGATCTCTTTATATCTATCTCAGTTGAAATTCTTTGAGCTTTTTGGATGTGTAGATACATATTTTCCTCAATTTTGGGAACTTTTCAATCATTATTTATTCAAATATTTTTTCTGCTCTATTCTCTCCTCTCCTTTTGGTAGTTCTGTTATGTATATGTTGTGCTTAAAGATGTACCTACCATATTTCTCTGGGAGGAATGTTCATTTTTCCTTATTCTTTTTGCTTCATGTTTTTCAGTTTGCATAATCTTTATTAATCTATAAGTTTTTAAATTTTGGGGGGAGAGATTTTTTTTTTTGCTATAGGGTGCATGTGCTCGCCAGACAGACAGAGACGGAGAGACAGAAAGCGAGAAATCACCCCCCAGAGGGGATGGTCACACTGCAATCCCTTCTCCTCCATTCTCCTCTCGGGATCCTGACTACGTGGGAGTACAGCGACATAGCCATTACGCTGACTGCTGGTTCCCAAGTTTTCTAATTTTTAAAAAGAATTATTAATTCAGCAAGCCATCAGGATTCAAACTGTGGTCAGCCATGTGGGAGTCCTGTGCCTTAACTGCCATGCCACCTGCTGGCCCCAAGTTCTCTGATTCTATCTTCTGCCAGTTCAAATCCACTGTTGAGTCCTGCTAATGGAATTTGAAATTTTGGTTATTGTACTTCTAAATTCCAAAATTTTCATTTGGTTCTTCTTCTTCTTTTTTTTTTTTTTTAATCATTTCTACCTCTTTATTCATAGCCTCTATTTAATGAAACATTGTCACTGTAGCTTTCTTCAAGTATGGTATCCTTTCATTCTTCAAACATTTTAGAATGGCTAATTTGAGGTCTTTGTTGAATCTGACATTTTGTTTCTCTACATCTTCTCTATTTTACCACCAGTAATGGGTTATACCTGTTTGTTTGCATGCCACATAAATTTTTGTTGAAAAGTAGATATTTTAGGTTTCACAATTCTGGATAGTAATTTCATCCCCTCCTCTCTGGGACTTGGTTGTTTTTGTTTTTCCCCTTATTTGTTTAGTAACTTGAGTGGACCTATTTCGGTGAAATCTATTTTTTCCACAGTATAAAACCTCTGGTGTCATTCCTCAGAGGGCACAGACTTGTTGAGGCATGCGATCACCCTGGAATGACAGTGGTTTTAATAAGGCTGTCTTTGACGGTCTCTCTTCCTGATTGCTCTGTTAAGCCACATTTGCTACCACACCCAGGTGTTAGGCTCCACTCATTTCCAGCTGATTGGCTCTAACGTTTTTTGACAGTTTCCTGGAGCATAAATTGCTCCACCATCTGATCTAATTAAGTTCAAGCAGGGGCAGTTTTTGAGATCAGACTTTGAGCTTGTTCGGACCCTTCTTAGCACTTCTTAGTTGTCTCTTTCCC
>NW_006160229.1:5231923-5244157 GCF_000334495.1 Tupaia belangeri chinensis
TTTGGGGTTCTCAAGAGCCCTTAGGCTTGAATTTCTCCCACACTCCTTTTTAAACAAAATATTCCTTTGGGGAGAACTTTATAGATCTCTGTTTCTACGGACTGCTTTTCCCCCTCTGTGAAATCTCTGAGTCACTACTCTGGGCAGAGTGATAGCCTCTGGTCTTGTCAGCTTGCTTCTTCAGAGTGAAACCTCTGCCCTGAGTGAACTGGGATGATGGTGATTGGGTGCTAGTATTTTCAGCCTGCCAGTACATTGAGCCTCCACTGTGTGTGTGTGTGAGTGTGTGTGTGTGTGTGTGTGTGTGTCTGTGGGGTGTGTGTTGTAGGGGGAGTTGGGTGAGGGGATCTTATGACTTCTCAGCCATGCTTACTAGTACTTAGCCTCTTATGCTCCAAGTTGAAGGGAATAAGATGTGCTGGTGGCCTGTCCTTACTGGTGAGATAGCATATTGTTTGGGAGCTAAAAGTAGAGAGAGGCTACTTTCGACTGGAGTGGAGTATCTGTGAAGCTAAGTTGGGAAGGAGAGACAGAGAGAATAGGTTGGGACGTGAATGCCACAAACAACATTTTAATTATTTTAATAATTATTTATTTAATTTTATTTATTCATTCATTTATTTTAATTTGGCTAGGGAGACACACACACAGACACACACACACACACAGAGCAAGAAAGAGGGAAAGTGAGAAAGCAAGCCACTAGGTCTGGGACTTGAACCATGGTCGGCCATGTGGGAATGTTCAGCTCCTCAACCATCATACCACCTGCTGGTTCCTGCCACAAACTTCCTATGCTCTTACTGAATTTTTGTAGATTTTCTTGAATATATATATCTTCTTTTATCACATGTCATTAGGACAACTTCTGGAGACTTTAATGGTTGTTTTTATAGCTTTGACCAGCCATGCTTGTTTAAATGGGCAGTGGGTCCATCTCATGCCACCATCTCATGTCACCATCTTATGCCACTATATCAAAGGTGAAACTCCACATCATTCCCCTTAAGTCTTTATGTGCCCCTACTTAATCTGTGCCTTAACTTTTTACCATTTTTATACGGCCTCAGTTTGTAATTCCACCACTTAGAAACGGTGTTATCCACGGTTAGCCTTCTAAGCCTTCCTCACTTGTAAAATGAATATAAAACTACCTACTCTGCAGGGTTGACATGAGGATTAAATGAACAACTGAATATGGAGTACCCAGCATATAGCACAAGGTAGTTGTCACCACCCCCCTTGCCTAGTTTATTCATTTTCTACCTACCAGCTACTAGTTGCTTTTTTTTTTTTTTTTTGAGGGGTTTTTGCCATGGGGGATGTTTGCTCGCCAGACAGACAGAGAGACAGAAAGCAAGAAATCACCCCCAAAGGGGGATGGCCACGCCATAAACCCTTCTCCTCCATTCTCCTCTCGGGATCCTGGCACACACACACACATGCCCAGCGTGAGTTTTAAGCCACCGGGTCCGGGACTTGAACTGCGGTCGACTACGTGGGAGTCCAGTGACTTAGCCATTATGCTAACTGCTGGCCCTACTAGTTGCTTTTTAGAAAAAAAGGTGTGAAGTATTTCAAGCACATAAAGAACAGAGATAATATAAACCCATGTATCCATCTTCCAGCTTTAAAAGAAAATAATTGTCAGAGAGAGTGAGAGCGAGAGAGTGAAGCAGAGTGGAACAGGGAGAAAGCAGCCCCGAATGGGACATGGTCATGCTACAATTCCTTCTTCTCCATTTCTCCCTCCTGTTAGTATTTGGGGCATACACACATGTGCACTGTGTATTTGTCTAGCTGCTGAGGCTGGGATTTGAACCCCATAGTCAACCATTTGAGATCCAGATCTCTTAACTACTAGCCCATGGGACCAGCCCAACTATTCAGCTTAAGAAACAAATTATAGAAGCAATTCAAGTCCTGTGTATACTCTACGATATTTTCTGTTCCTACCTCTTTCACCAGAAGGAACCACAGTCCTAAATTTGATTCGATAATTTCTAGGAACATTCTTAGACTTGACTAAATATCTACAATAAAGAAAAAAATGGTTCACAGGTATTTTTCCTTTCATGGATACATAAATATCCTGTGCGTATGAGGGAAAATTCCTTAATATCAATCAAAGAAGATCTATCTCATGTCACTTTACTATTTATATGAGCACGTGCTCTTTTCTTTCTCATATGAGAACAGCAAATCTGGGTAAATGCCAGAAAGAAATGGTTTGCCTCAAATAACAGACTTTAAGTGGTATTTAGAAAAGTTTCTGTTGTAACTATATGTGCTGAATATTACTGACTGCATTTACCTACATTTAGAAATTTAATTTTATAAATAGTAGTAGAGATTCCTTCAAACATTCTGATTTAAAGTTTGTTATGCAGTTGATTTAGACATTCTCAACTTTGGGGGAATTATAATACCCTGTTTGCTTGCGTTGCGTTAGTTCTGTTTTTTTGAGAATTTTGTAATTTCTCTTTAAACAATAGAGCACTCACTAGAGTGGCCATATATTTTAGTATGATAGTATCGCTGAAACAGAATACCCAAATCTGGGTGATTTATAAACAAAAAAATAAAATATAATTGACTTGTCTCATGATTCCGGTAGCTGGTAAGTCCAAAGGCATGGGGCTGGCATCTAGCCAGCCTCTACTACATCACAACATGGTAGAGAGAAGTGGAAAGGTCAGTCAGCAACATCAAGGGATCTGCAGTAGCCATCTTTTTTTGTTTGTTTGTTTTTTAACAACCTGCTCTTATGGGAACTAGCCTATTCCTGTAGGATTGACTCCCAGGAGGCATTAATCTGTTAATGAAGGCAGTGTCCCTATGATACAAACATCACCCACTAGGCCCCACCTTCTCTTTTTGCTAATTGCCAGAGAGTCTATCTACTCACCAGAAAAAGAGACAGAGACAGACAGGAAAGTACCCTCTAATAGTGTGTGGTCATGCTTCAATCCCTTCTCCTCAACTTCTCCTTCCTGTCAGGATTTGGGGCATGGACCTGTCCTGTGTTTTCAAGCCACCCAGGCCAGAATTCTAACCTTGGTTGGCCATGCGGAATCTGGCTCCCTTAACCGTTAGGCTACCAACTGGTCTTAGGGATCCCTACCTAAAGGTCCCACCACTTTGCAACACCATTACATTGGAGACCAAGTTCCCAGCACATGAGTCTTTGGGAGACAACCCATATTCAAATCATAGCATCATAGAATAGAAATTTTGTTTTGCTGGTTTATTTACATGTAAGTGTTGAAAATTAAAATTCTTGGGCTTTTCCTCAGATGTGGTTTGATTTTACTTTGCATTTTTACTAATTTAATTTTATTTTAGTTTCCTATAGAACACTTGTGTTTGCTGTAGACAGAGGAGAGAGAAAGTGAGAAAACACTCTTCAAGGGGGATGGCCACGCCACAGTGCCTTCTCCTCCATTCTCCTCTTGGAATTTTGGGCACTCACGCACATGTGCCTGGTGTGCTTTTCAAGCCACTGTGTTTGAGACTCGAACAGCACAGTCACTCACGTAGCATTCAGCTGCCTCAGCCACCATGCCATCTGCTGGCCCTTACTTTGCTTTTTTTAAAAAAAAGAATGATTTATTTAATGTTATTTATTTACTTTATTATTTTTTGATTAATGAGAGCGAGGAGAGAGAGAGAGAAAGCAGGAAAGAAAGCTGCCAGGTCCAGGACTTGGACTGCCATCGACCTCGTGGGAGTCCAGTGCTTCAGCCATCACATCACCTGCTGGCCTACAGCTTTTTAAAAAATCTTTGCCATGTTACATGCCTCTTGTGGTAACTTATAGTGACATATAGGATAAGCATGGTTGAACGAAATTCACAGAAAATATGGATTAAAATCCTGTTTTAGATGAACTTCGCTGTAAGAGGGACATTTATGGGTATCTGTTCTTTCCCTCTTGAAACTGTAATGCTCGGGTGAACTTTTTCCTTCTGCCTGTAGGTGGCAATATCATACCAGAAATGCTCAGGACAATTGGCCAGGCTAAGGCATTCAGCTTTAAAGTTGTAGAGGGCTGTTACTAGGCAACTCTATGTAGCAGTTTACTGTGCATATCACAAAAGCTAGATACTAGAGAGGATTCTGAAGGTTTCCAACACAAAGCAATGATAACTGTTAGAGGCGATAGATATAATTACTGTGATTTGATCATTACACATTGGATACATGTATTAAAATATTATATTCTACCCCATAGGCATGAAGGGACTTCAAAAAGTTGATAAAGGGCCCGCCCTGTGGTCTAGTGGTTAAGGTGATCCAGGACCCATATAGCTGACTGTGATTCAAATCCCAGTCTTGGCAGCTTGGGGCATGTGAGTACCCACAGTCCTGACAGGATGGAGACATGCAGGAGAAGGGATTGCAGTGTGACCATGCCCCACCGGGGAGGAGGTGCTTTCTCCCTCTCCTCCACACACATCACTCTCTGGCAGTCACATGCCTTTTCTGAGAAAATTTTGAAAGAAAAGAGTGTGGGAACAAATAGAATTAAAATGAGTTTATTTTGGTGCCCCCAATTTTAATCCATGCATAATCTTTTCATAATGTGCATTTTCCACGAACTTTTTGAAGATCCTTGCATGTGCAATTGCTATTGTCAGTTTGACATAATAATAATAATAAATTGCCATTTAAAAGTTGTATGATTGCATGCAGTCGCTTTGCTAAATATGCATTAATTGGCCCAGCCTGGTGGAGTAATAGGTAGCAAACTAAACTGTGGTGCTGGAAACTGTGTGGCTGAATGTTCGGTTCCCCAGGTCAGCCTGAAAATATGCTGGGTGCTCGTGAGCACGAGTCTAAGATCCTAACAAGCTGGATGGCTGGGGAAGGGAGAGGGCGTCCTGATGAGATCCTGTCGATGGCGCTTCTGCCTGTCTTTCTCTCTCACGCACGCAAACAGGCACTCGCTGTCATCATATTTTTTTTGTAAAAAAAGAAAGAAAAAGACATTAATGTAATGTCTGAATTTGGATATGTAATTAGACTCCAAAGTTAGTATGTCCCCATATTTACATATATTTGAATGACTGCAGCAGTCTTTGGTTGTCTCCTGGGTGAAGTGCTGTGGGATTTCCCCTCTCTCGCCCCTGCTGGCTTGCTGCAGTAGCTCTTGCTGCTTCCTGGGAGTAACCTCTCCCTTACAAAAACACCCATTTCTTTCCCGAGCCTCAGTGGAGCATCTGTCCTTTTCACAAGGGAGGTTAAAAGAGCAAGCAGGGAGAGGAGGAGAGAGTTGGCACTGAGACAGCTCCGTACTGCGCTTCCAGCTCTGTTGTGGCAACGACCACAACCACCTGTGTGCTTTTCCTCTTGTTGTCTTGATTCATTGTCTGTCTTACCACTGTTGCCAGCAGTGAAGACGTGGTGAAAACCCCAAAGGTTCATGTACTTGCTTCCAGCACAAGGAGCAGAGGAAAAGTTTGGAACCCAGGTTCTGTATTGTTTCCAACTTTGAGGAACCAGGGAAGGGAGCAAGAGAAACTGATCAACAAAAAATGGTGGGACCTAAAAAAGAAACAGCCACTTCTCTAGGACTGGATCACTTAAAAGAGGGAAAAGAAGGATCCACTCAATCCAGTGTGAGCGGCATCTGTGGGATTTTCCACTGATTAGAGGCCTGGCCTCCTGGCTCCTCTTTCCTCACCTTCCATTTCCAGGCCTCAACAATTCCCAAGAAAGGTGAAAAGCTGGTAGTGGGTGCAGTGCGGCAGGGAGGAGGGATCTCCACCCTCCGAAAGGTAGTCATGCTCATTCCAAGTAGAAATCTGTAGGAAGATTCCCCAGGAACACTATCCTATGAGATGTGAGATGGGTAAGTTCCGTTGGATTATTATAATGTACAATAGTTTTCTTCAGCTTTAAGCCCAGAGCCTACCAGAGCCCTCTGTCATGCATTCTGTGAGATAAACCATGAATTTCAGACATTGTTCATACACTGCTTCTGCTATAGCACATCACATATACAGAACGTTTTAGCTTGAAAAGCAAATCTCTTGTTTTTTTGTTTTGTTTTGTTTTTTGTTTTGTTTTGTTTTTCTTTTTTACCATAGGGCACATGTGCTCACCAGAGAGGGAAAGTGAGAAATCACCCCTCAGGGGGAATGGCCACACCTCAGTGCTTCTTTTTTCCAGGATTTTGGATGTGCACGGTGCACACACCCACACACACGGAGCATGATTTTTAAGCTGCCGGGTCCAGGGCTTGAACTGCAGTCAACCATGTTGGAGTTCTGTGCCTTAAACCACCACACAACCTGCTGACATCCGAAAAGCAATCTCAATCCATTGCCATTTTAAATGGGATGGATAAACTTTGTTGTTTAATTTTTTTAAACAACAATTTTAGAACTGCATGTTTAAGACAGATTTTTCTTTGCTATAGCAGTTTTATATTGCATTTGTGGATTATATTTGTGTATAATAATATTAGCTTGTTATTAAATTTGTATGGCTATGTCAAATGTCTCTCTTAGCATCTATTTGTCATAATAAGCAGTGGCTTTATAAAACAGTTTTGTTCCTTTAGAGAACTGGTAACATTTTTTCTTCTTAATAACCAGTGTTTTAATGTAAGATAGTGATCTAATGTCATACTGAAAAATTTAAAAAGTTTTGTAATATTTAGCAAGCCTAGAAGTTAGAATGCCGCATGGAAAGTGAAAACAAAGCACACTTCAGCATTCACTTTTAATTGCTGTGACTCTTGCATCAATTAGAATGGAACGTTGAGATGCTGGGCAGTCATTTAGTCATGGAAACAAAAAAGAAGACTTGTTTACCAAATTGAAAAGAAATTAGGAAACCAATTTTCTCCAAATTACATTTCTACTCAAATGTACTCTTCAAATCCAAGTTATTTTCTTAATTACATTTTTGTATGTGATGTATTTTTAAATATCTTTATGCACTTTCTGCTCTTGGTTGGAAATTAAACATCAAGTGAATTTTCATTAAGTTGAAAACCACAGGTACGAGGCCTTTTTAAAGATGGGATTTTAATAAGGTATTTATCTTGGAATAGTAATAGTAATAATAAAAATGCATTTAGTGGATTCTTTAAAGTTCATAAAGTACTCTATTTGCTTTAGGGCATTGTGTGTTCATCAGAGAGAAAGTGAAAAATAACCCCCAGGAGGGATGGCCACCCTACAATCCCTTCTTTATTCTCTTGGGATTTTGGGCATGCATGCACATGCACCTAGTGTGTTTTTCAAGCTGTCCAGGTCTGGGACTTGAACCACATAGTCAGCCATGTCAGATCCAGCTGCCTCAACAACCTCCATGCCACCAGCTGGCCTCAAAGTACTCTTCTGTTGAGAGGCAATGTGGTATCATGGAAGGACCCTGAGGGTTTGGCTTTAGATTTAATAGGAACCTGACCTTAGCCATTATTCACCCTTCTTGAGCCCCAGGACTCTTTGTAAGATGGAGAAACAACTATGTTGAAGTGTTGTGAATGTTTTTCTTCTTTCTTTTTCTAGAGAACTGTCAATTCAATTTTATTTATTATTATTTTTATTGTTAATTTGCTGTAGGGCATGTGTACCCACCAGAGAGAGAGAGAGAAAGAAAGCAAGAAAGCAAGCCACCAGGTCTGGGGCTCAAATGATAGTTGGCCATGTAGGAGTTCAGTGCCTTAACCACCACACCACCTACTGGTCCCCAAATGTTGTGAGTGTTAAGCAAGAGCAGTGCACATAAAGATCTTAGCGTGGGGCCAGCCACATAGTGCAGTGGTTAATCACTGTGTATAGGGAACTTGACCCTACATGGCTGACCACAGTTCAAATCTTGGCCCCATCAGTTTGAAAAACATGCAGGGCTCATGTGTGTGAGTGCTCCAAATCCCAACATTATGGAGAAATGGAAGAGAAAGGATTGAAGTGGGACCACAACCCATTGGAGGGTGCTTTCTTCCCTCTGCCCACCTCCCCACCCCAACCCTTGATCACACGTGCCCTCTGGCAATTAAAAACAATATATATCTTAGCTTGAAAAAGTAGCCTTCAGAATCCCAGTATTTAATCTTCACACTTTTGTGAGGTAGTAATAGCTTTATCTCTCTTTTGCAGATGAGTCAGTTGAGGCTCAGGCAACTTACCCAGGGTCACAAAATCTTTTTTTTTTTTTTCTGTCTTGTCAGATGGTGTGTATGTTCACACACCACAGTGGGGTGTGATCATGCCATAATCCCTTCTCCTCCATTTTTCCACCCTGTTGGGATTTTAGGCATGCACACAAATGCGCCCAGGATATTTTTCAAGCCACTGGGGCCAGGATTCAAACCACATATTTGGCCATGTGGGATCCAGCTCCCTTAACCACCAGGTAATGGAGCCAGCCCTCCAAATCTGTTTTATTAATACAAGTCCAGGGCACTTCCCTCCCCTCCACTGCTTTTCGAGCATGACTACAAAAGCTAAGAACATGGGACCAGCAGATGGCATAATGGTTACATTTCTGGACTCTCACATGGCCAACCACTATGTGAGCTTGAAACTCACACCAAGTGCATGTGTACATGTGTCCAAAATCCCAAGAGGAGAATGGAGGAGAAGGGATTGCTCTGTGGCCTTCTGCCTTGGGGAGTGATTTCTCACTTTCTGTCTCTGGCTCTGGCAAATGTACATGCCGTATAGCAAAAATCTCTCTCTCAAAAAAAAAAAAAAAAAAAAAAAAAAAAGCTGAAAAAATGGACAGAAGCCATTACCAGATGATGCTCCAATGTGATCTAGCTTAGCTTCAGGCCATTTCCAGCCCATTTATTCCTCTGGCATACATATGATACTGCATGACTCAGGACTGGTGGTGCATTAGCTGAAACTCCGTCCATTTCACAAAAGCTCGAGGAGGGAGATTATCTATGATGAACAGGGGGAACCCGCAATGCACTGCATTCCCAGCTGCCTTAGTACTTTATTACTGGTAGCACACTACACAACTACACAACTTACCGCAACACATCATGGTTAGAATCACAGCATAAAATAAGGAGCATGCGTAGGTCACTCTGCACTATGGGCTTCTTGTTGGGCAGTGGTGAGAAGGCTGGTAGGGAGGAGTCTAAAAAGTAAAGACCTGATCTTGTGGGTACGCAGAGCTTCTTGAGGAGGAAAGCAATGGGACTAAAAAGGTGATCTACAGGATAGTTTGGAGGCAAAAAAGGCCTTAACCAGGAGACCAGTTGTCTCTTGAAGTGAGTTAGGTGCAAAGAGATGGTCTGCCCTAGGTAGTGGCAGTAAGAATGGACAAACAGGTCCAAGAACAATTGTTAATGACCAGAGGTTCATGGCATCCAGGTAGGTCCAGGGGTCAAGTGATCAAGCAAAAGTTTCAAAAGATGCTGCCAGTCAGGCAGTAGATCTCCTTCTCTCATTGTATTTTGCTTAAGTGTATGTTAAAGTGAGCTTGCAACTCCAGAACCCAACACTGCTCCTGGTGAGAAGGAGATAATCTGCAGTGGGGAGAAAGAGCAGAGAAAGCACCAGCTTCCAATTAGACATCTGCAGTACATAGTTCATAAAACAGTACTTTTTTTTTAAACCCAGTTTTGCTGCCTTATGAAGTGTTTGGGCAGCCTGCTGCACTACTTTCAGCTCCTGGGCTAAGTGCCATTGTGGTTAGTCACACAAACATGCTGCTATCTGAATGTAGGACTTGATTCTAGAACATTACCAAGTGGGTGATAGGGAGCACTTGGTGAGTTGCTGCCCTTGGCATCTGACCAGCCAGTAGTTAGACTATTGGAAGTGGCTAAGAAAAAAAATATGTTTTAAATCTTCGATTGAGGCTGTCTGATAGAACCTGTCCCTGGTGTTGATGGGTGGCAGGATCCTTAAGGGTGTGGCTTTTTGTTTTGTTCACTGCTGCATTCTCCTCAGACAACAGAGCCTGTCATTTGGTAGACGTTCAATCAGAAGTCACAAATGCCTGGCTCACCGTTGGAGCCCCTGTGCAGAGGAGGTGTTGAAGAAAGGCAGACCAAATTGACTGAAGTGACTTGCACAGCATTTGGACTAGTGAAACAAGTTTTAGTTTGGTTATACATTGTGTGCAGTATGGCAAAGCAGTGGTAGATCAATAATTCTTTACATGGGCTATTCAGCAGTAACAAAACTATATTCGTTCTTTTGCTAGTGACGATCTGGAAAAATTTATGGAAAATCAAGGTGCATCCAGTCCAGGTATCCTCATTTTAACAACGAGCCTCAGCAAGCCATTCATGCGACTGGAAAAGTATGTCACTCTCTTGCAAGAGTTGGAGCGGCATATGGAGGTAAAGGGAGAGGAGACTTTTCAAGCTTATGTACCCAGTATGGTCCTTGGCTCAGCCTCCAGCTCAGCTTCCATGAGGAAATCTGAAAATGTCTTGGTTCCAAATTTTTCATTATGTCACGTTTCCTCTTCTCAGGCTTCTCACTCTCCTTTTTATGCGGCAATGTAAGATCCCCATTCTTTCCTACCAAATATTTCTGATTGTTCTCCTTTCCCCTCTTCTCTTCCAAGCCTCGGTCCTGTTGCTTCCTTCAAGTCTACGCTTACTTGTTGACTTGAGTTTTCTTCTGTCCTCTCATCCATAGATGACAGTTCAATCGAAAGCAGAATTAGACATCTTCCATTGTTCTGGTATATTAAGCAACTCTAGTGCAGGAGATAAAGCAAAACATCATCAGATAATACAAAGAACATGTTCACTGTAGACAGGCACATTTAGCTCTAGGACACTGAGATCATTCTGACTTTGAATTAAAGTGGAAGTTTCTGAAATTCCTTACAGATTAGTACATGGATCCATTATTAGTACATCTCTCAAGGCATCAGTATATCTTCATCAACGTCCCCTCACACTTTTATTTGTAAACTTCGAGTGACTTGCGATAGTTGTAGCACAGCTATAATCTTTTCTAAATATTAAAATTTGCAGCAAGGTCTGGTAATTGAATATATTTCCATCAAGAGCCAAAATTCTCTTGTTACTAAAAACCAGGCAGCAGCGATAGCTTCTTGCTTGTGCATGGGGGATGATTGAGATGTGGGTGACAGAGGAGAGCCTGCGGGGGGGAAGCTCTGTTTACCCTAGTTGCTCTTCCTGTGTCTGCGGAGAGGTTTTGAGGTTTTAAAGGGGTTGATTATCTTTAAAGAAAAAGGCTGCACACTGCCGTGCTTGTCAGCATTTGTAGGATTGAAACCATGTACTCCGAGTGAAACCACATTCTCAGGGTATCTGACTGGCCTTCAAGCTGGAGGCTGTGGGGAGATGGTGAATAAAGCTTGCTGGAATGAATTTCCGTTAGAGCTCGAGAAGGTGTTGACCTCTGGATGCCTTTCCCAAAGTAAAACCAGTTTGCTGAGCCGTTTGAGGTTTGCCCCTCCTTGCTTATCACAAAAATCCAGAAACTAGTAGCCTCCGTTTCTGTTACTTTTCAGTGCTGAAGTAGAAATGTGCACTGAACTTGGGGAGGAAAAACGCTCACATGCTCCTACTGCCTGGATCCTCTATCTTGGCTTTCCTTCTAATGGAGCTGGTTTCCAGCCCTGCTTCTACTTGCTGTTGGTCACGTCTTTGACTTCCTTCCATTTCCCGCTATCACATAGCACATACCTTTAGTACTAGCCCGCCGCTGGGCGAGAACCTTCATCCAGATTTTTGGTCATTTCACATGGCTGCTTGCTAATGGTAGAATACATACATTCTAATGGTGAATATGTATACTCTCTCTCTCTCTCTCTCTCTCTCTCACACACACACACACACACACACACACATCTCACCATACCTACTACATTGTTGGAGAAGATATCTATTTATCTATCTATATCTACATCTTTATATGTCTCAAAGGTTAGGTCTACTTATATGCTCCATATACTCCAATTTCTGGCACATAGCTCTTCGAGAATCTCTACCTTTTCACGTAAAGTTATTGAGATGCGAATTCCTCAGAGTCTGTTTTGGACCTGTCCACTTTCAGGGTTGCAAGTACATGGAATTACAAAATGTATAAAAGCCTTGCTTAAAAAAGAGCATATTATAGGGGCCAGCAGGTGGCATGGTGGTTAAGGGTGCTGGACTCTCACATGGCCGACCATGGTTCTAGTCCCAGACCTGGCAGCTTGCTTTCTCACTTTCTCTTTCTCTCTCACTCTGTCCCTCTCTGGTCAAATTAAAAATAAATAAATAAAGATAAAAAT
>NW_006160229.1:5244972-5247733 GCF_000334495.1 Tupaia belangeri chinensis
TTTCTCACTTTCTCTTTCTCTCTCACTCTGTCCCTCTCTGGTCAAATTAAAAATAAATAAATAAAGATAAAAATCATTTTTTTCAAAAGAAGAGCATATTGTATAAAACCTGGGATTTTTTCCCCATCTGCCATATTGGGAAAATGGAGGCATTTTAGGAAATGAGAGGAGATTAATTTTTGTCTAACCACCACTCCATCTCCTCATTTCTCTTCTTCCTGTCCAATCTGTCCATGACATGACCTAATGATGTCCCCCTAATAATTATTGAGTTATTATTGTATGTTATTAAATATTTATTATTCAAAGTGTAACAGCAAAAAGAAATGGCAACCGTAGCCTCAATAACTATACCTACCAGGCTGTTAATATATGATGTGCTACCAATTTTCTTAATTTCTTAATCACCTAATTATTGGATGCATGGAAATTTGCAATGCTCAAATGCTGCTCTAGTTTTTAATTTTTAAATTAGCAAACAATAAAATTGACGTTTTTCTTTTGCTGCACAGGTCTATGAATTTTAACATGGGTATAGTTTTGTCTTACCACCACCACAGTCAAAATACAGAACAGGTCCATCACCTCCCAAATTCTCTCTTGCTACCCCTTTCTTCCACACCCTCCTCCCAACTCTGACCCTTTGGAACTGCTGATGCCTTCTCCTCTAATGCTGTTTTCAAATGTGTTCCTTTGATAGGATACTCATCCAGATCACCAGGATATTCTGAAAGCAATCATCGCCTTCAAAACTCTCATGGTAGGTGATACTCTAAAATTATAGCACTCCCTTTTGTACACTTTGTCCCTGAAAGAGAGATTTGTGTGTCATTTTTCTTTCCTTATGTAAAGGTCTTTAGAATGGAAACAATAAGCACTCGTGACAATATCGCAGTGATTGTTTCTTTTCTTTTTTTTTTTTTTGTGCTCCCCAAATCCTGCTTTCCTATGAAAGGTTGCCAGAGTGAGAGTATAAAGCAGTCACATTTGAAGTCTTGGCCACATTAAGCATTGGTGTGTAGGTGGGGGGTTTCCTTTTGTCTCTTTGTCTTTACCCCTGTTGCTCACCTTATGTCTGTGTAACTCATCCTTCCCTGACTGACATCAGCAGTGGATTCAACTACTTAGGACAAAAGGTTTGAGTCTATTCTTTGCATATGAAAAAGAAATCCCTCATCAAATCTAAAAGGAAAAAAAATAACCCAACTACTAAAATATAATTGCTTTATATAGATTTCTATCAAAGGTACCTGTAATCTTATATCTTGAGTATGGTGGTTAACGTGTCTTATTGAACCCACTGATGTAAAACCACTCGGTGCCATTTTAGAAGGAAAGAAAACTTTCCTTGTGGTGACTGATGAAGTGTAACTTCATTTTAGACCTTTCTGTAGCATTCTATGTGATTTAAATCAATGTTCAGTTTTTGATCCTTGCTGTAAGGTTATGATGCAACATTCACCATTGCCTCATTTGTATCGCTGTTAGAAGATCAGTAATTGACATGCCAGTGGTTAAACAGCAAATTGATAAGAGTAAGGTATTGAGTTAAATTGCTGTTGTAGGTCAAAAACAGATGAAAATTGGCAGTTTTACATGGCTCAGCCTAATAGAAGAGCCCACCGAAACTGATGACATTTTGAGATAATTTGTGTTTCTTTGATTTTTTTCCTACATACATGAAATGTGCAAAAGATTTTTATTAAAAGCAATTCTTTTGGCTCCTAAGGCTTTGATGGTTGTAGTATATTTTTCCCACTGTAGATGCTTCCAAAATATGTGTATGATGAATTAATTTCTTCAAATCTTTATTTAGCTGAAAAAGGCAGCAGAGATTTTATAGAAAACATCCTCCTCTCCTTTCCCAAACTATGACATTACATTCATTTGGAAACAGTAACATAACTAACCATATGCTTATTTTTCTATTCCATTTGGGATGAATATTGTTAAATTACTCTAAGATAATCTCATGGTTTCTGAAGTGGTGATATATATAGATATAGATATAGATAGGTATAGGTATAGATAGATATAGAAATAGAGAGAGCATATGTTAGAAAAATAAAATTGCTTTGTTACTAAAGACTTGTTTATGTGAAGATTGGCCAGGTGGGGAAGAGATGACAACCAGCAGATGTGAACTGGCCAGCTGCTCTTCCAGCTCTGTTCGATGGGATTCTTTTACTTGTCTTCCCATATACCTTAACTAGGGTGAGGAAGAAACAAGCCCCTTCAGCCATTTTCTCTTGATGCTTTGGCCAAATGAAAAGTAGCTCTTCCTCACCAATCTTTTGGGAACACAAGGCTAGAGATTTAGGGTAGTGGATATTTCTGTAGGAATTCCTGGGGAGGAATAAGAACTCAGTGGGAATCTGTGAGTTAAAAGCCTTACTGTGATCTTCTTTTAGCTCTGTTCCGAAAGATTTCCTATTCCATTATGTTCTGTTTCGTTTCTATAGGGGCAGTGCCAAGATCTGAGAAAGAGAAAACAGCTGGAGTTGCAGATACTTTCTGAGCCTATTCAGGCGTGGGAAGGGGAGGATATCAAGACCTTGGGAAACGTGATCTTTATGTCACAAGTAATGGTGCAGTATGGAACATGCGAGGTAAGGGGTTTCACATCGCAATATTATTTCTCCCATCTTTCATATTTTTCTTCCTTGATTTGTTCTTCCATCGAAATCAAAGAAACACGTGCAAATCAGATACTAAACACTGTTGTCTGACAAACACTGCTAAGCGCTGCAGGAGATCGGAA
>NW_006160229.1:5248085-5251732 GCF_000334495.1 Tupaia belangeri chinensis
CGGAAGAAAGAAGTAGAAATGATCTGTAGTTTCAAATAACTTGTTAAAAACAGATTCAAATATAGGTTGCAACTAGGAAATGAATCAAATAGTCAGGGTCAGATCATGCAACCTCAACAGTGGTGTCCATAGAAGTCCAGGAAAGGGAGAGATCAAGAAGACGCTGTGGAGATAGGACTTGAGAGAGGGGCACAAAAGGAAGAGGATTCCATAAGGCAGAGGTCATTCTTATCTCAGGAGAAGACACGGACGTGGCTTTTTCCCTGCAGGACAAGAAGGAAAGCAGCCTGTTGGGAGTAGGGGAAGCATGTTGGGCAAAGAAAAGACTGAGTTGGGCAGAGGCAGTTATGAGGAACTTTAGATGTCAGGCAAGGGTTACTCAGATGGATGCAGCAGGCAATCGGAAATCACAAAAGAGTCTCAGGTGGTAGAAAAACATGAGGAAAGGGGTGTTTGACACTTAATGTGACAACCGTATATGTCAGTTGTACTGTGAGGATGGAACTAGAAACAGAAAGGGCCCGCTGGGATGGGAAGAAAAGTACTTTTTATGAAGGTGGTGGAGGGAACGGAGCACAAGTGCAAATCTAGACATGTTCAAAAGGGAAACTCAACAGGAAGTTGTGACCCCTGGGCTAGAGGAGATGGTGAGTGTCATTTTAGACCTGTTAACTTTCAAGTGACTGTAGAGATTTAGGTGGAGATGTCCTGTAGGCAGCTGTTAAAATAGTATGGAAATGAGGGTGAGAGGTGAGAGTAAGAGGCAGAGATTTGGATGTCCCTGACAGATGTACCTTCCCAGGAAGTAAATATCCAGAGAGAAGCACAGAGGGTTGAAGATGGATTATTTCTTTTAGAAAGGGACCAGAGTAGGGGAGAAAGGTTGATTATGTTACCTGGTATGATTTATTGGGTGTTAGAATTCTCTTCCCTCTCCCAAAACAGTTTCCTATACCCCCTGACAAGTCTCTGGCAGAGATTCATTGCTTTGGGTTAATAGCAATCTCATTTAAAATGCAGATACCCTGGGGAAGGTTAATGCAGTGAGTCTAACTATTAGTCATTCACACCTTTGGGATAAGCCTCTTGAATGAAGGGAGAAAAAAATCAGTGCCAGAAAAAACAAAAAGGGAGAAGATACAGAGGCAAATAGCGAAGAATTGGGAGAACGCCATGTCATGGAAATTCTAGGAGGAACATTCGAAGGTGGTCAGCGTGCTGAGTGCTGTAGAAGGTTCAGAGGTCAAGGAATGTGAGGACCAAGAAGATGCCATTGGATTTCGCTAGAAGGCAGTTATTGATGACTTTGAGAGGGCAGTGGGGGTGCATTCAGGGAAGGATCAATGGGGAGAAAATGAAGGCAGCAAGTGATTTGGCAACCAAATGTCAAGAAATGGGTTATTATGTGTAAGGAACCACATGAGGCAAACAGTACAGGAGATATGCAGACGTTACAGGCAAAAGAGGCAAAGCTAGCAGGAAGCGGAGGCTGCTAGAAAAAGGAAAGGAAAGGAGAAAAAGATGCCAGAGAATGCACTTGTTTAGAACAGTTGGCCTTGAAGGTGTGCGCCTCTCAAAACGGAGGAAGGAGATGGAGACACGGATAAGAATAACCGAAGCTAAGATGGCTGAGCAAGCCAAATGTAATTTTGCACCTACTAATTGCATTAATCTGTTTAAGAGCTTCAGAGCAACCCTCATTTATAAAAGTTCCTTTAGTGTCATTAAAAATAATGTGTTTACTTCTTTGTTTCACATGGATATAATAATTATCCTTTCTTCATGATTAAAAGTAATTTTTTTTTACCGTGAATTAAATTTCCCCAAAAGGGGAATTTTATTAATTACTTTATTCCCTCACGAAAAGAGCAACTGTGATCAAATGAGGTGAACATTCACCTCAATTTTGTCGTCTTCATAATAAAAAAGATGAGGCTTAGAACTGGATCCCTTGACCCATTTTCTTATCTCCTCCCAGTTCAAAATTCTTACATCGAAACAGCCAGCGTTCTCTTAGATCTGCAGTTGGGCTCCACACATTCAAGCCTCAGCACCATCTTCTTTGTAGTTTTTGCCTTTTTCTGGAAAATAGGCTTAGTCTGTCCACCACAGCCACTCTGCTTCCTGTCATAACGCTGCTTTCCCTGACCTCACAGAGAATCCCTCCCCTTTTTGTCCTGTGTCACTTTATGCGGTTGGTGCTTGTCACACTTCTTACAGAAGGTCTGGTGGGTTTTAGGGACGTTCACTATGCTTGTGGGCCTGCACAGAAAGAGACGATGATTAAAAGTAATTTTAAGAATAATAACTTAATACACAAGTGAAAGCATAATGATTTTCCTATCACCTGATTTTGCCACTTTTCAAAATAAAATCATGTTTTTGTTTTGTAAGCCTAGAGATTTATTTTGTGCCCAGGACTGCTACATTTCATTGGCTGTGTGAGCTGCGATTTTTTACAAGCATGACTATTTGTTTTTAACCATTATGTATAGGAAGTAGAGATAAACTGTGGGTTTGTATCCCTGTTGAAGTAAAACTCAACTAGTTTAGTGGTTTTAAGTTTGGTATCGTTTTAAAAAGATCACTGTTAATGTTTCAATGGACTATATAGGATCCATGTTATGAAGCAGTGATTCCAGAAAGTCTTAACGAAATGCTACTATGAACTTAAGATTGTTTTAAAATGTTAACATGATTTCTATTCCCCGTTTAACATTTTTCATTTCACCTTAGGAAAAAGAGGAGCGGTACCTTATGCTATTTACAAATGTCTTGATAATGTTATCTGCAAGTCCTCGCATGAGTGGCTTTATCTATCAGGTGAGTAGATTTCATGTAAAACAAGTGGCAAGATCCATAATAAAAAACAGGTTTCTGTGAAAATATGGTATCTCCACTATGGCATGAAAAGCTCAAGCCAGAAAAGACAGAATGCTCTCACATTTTATTATAATTAAATGGCTTATAAGGGCAGATGTTACTTAGATCAAAGACCTCCGTATTAACATAATGAGCTTATCCTTATGCTCTGGTCATTTGCTACGGTTTGAACATATAAGTAGAAACCTAAGTCTGCAAGTAGATAAATTAGCAGTAGCCTTTGACAGTCTTATATTTATGATAGTCCTATGTTTATCACTGAGAAAACATGAAGCTGGGACCATCTTTGTCTTCTTACAGTCACATGACATGCTTCAGGTTTCCAAGATGAAGTCATTCCATTCCTTAGAAAATTAAATCTCCTTCAGTCTGTCCCCAAGATAAAGAGTATAAGAAGTTACTACTATCTGTTCGAGCTTGGCCTGGCAGTGACTAATTTTCATGAAATTGGGGCCTTTGCTTTGTTTACTGATTCCTTGTGCAAATGTGTAAATCCTGGTCTTATGACTTAGAGTGTGTTGGCCAAACACAACCCACATTGGTCCCTGGCTTTCTTGTGTGATGAAAATTTAGAACAGAGAGATGAATCTATTGACAGACTAGAGAAGTATGTCTAGCTAAAATTTAGCTATGATTACTGAAGAGGGTCAGAAAACTTCAGAGAAATAAGTAGAGACAATAAAAGCACAGAATTAATGGAAATATTCTTTTTTTTCAAAGGGAAAAATACCAGTAGCAGGCATGGCGGTGACTAGATTATATGA
>NW_006160229.1:5252214-5258113 GCF_000334495.1 Tupaia belangeri chinensis
AGGAATGGCGGTGACTAGATTAGATGAAATTGAAGGGAATGAGTGCACATTTGAAATCACAGGTAGGTAATTTTCTCTTTTTCATGTAGCTACTTCAAATCCTTTTTGGAATGAAGTGGAGTTTAAATAAATAAATGCTGTTATTTTCCTTATGTAGTCCATGAGCAAGTTTTACATGGACATGGCAAAGTATATTCCATTTTCTGGGGTAATTAGGGTACGATCAGAGAACAGTAAAGTCTCCTAGTCTCTCACAAGCCTCAACTTCGCCATTCGTTTCAATCTTCTCTTGCATAAGAGCTACTTGGGCGACCCAAGGAATAAGAAAATGGACTCATTTCAAGGTACTTTCCTCTCTCTCTCTCTGTCATCTATTCCCTGGTGGCACAGGAACCAAAGAGGTAGACTTTTATCAACAATCTTCCCATCAGCCTTTGAAATAGACAGATTTAGTTGTGTTTGTAAAAATTGCTGAAAAGCCATGAAACTTTCTTCACAAATTGAGCAAAATGCCAGTCCTTAATAATACTCCCTGACATTTTGGCCTCTTTTCCCTTTTGCCAAGCCTGTGTGATTTACATGTAAGGGCTGTGGTTTTTGCAGTGATGTGGCACTGGTGGCCAAGAGTGGGATACTGGTCCCAGGCCTTACCTCCTTCTTTTCCAAGAAGGAGTCTACGATTTGGTGTTTGCCCCAAGATTGTAACCAGTCTCAGTTAACTTTTATTTCAACTTTGGTACTGGAGGAACCAGTACAATAGTCTCATCTTACACTATGAACTAGATGGACTTTATGCTGACATTTTCAGATGGCAAGTTTGTTTACATCACTTCTAAGATTCCGTAAGTGGTATACATCAAGGACAATTTTATAAATCAGACATGAAAATGTGTTTACTTACTTTATTATCACAGTTTACCTGCTCCTCATAATAGAAGTTTCGACAGGGTTGGGGTCCAGCAGGTGGTGTGGTGGTTAAGGGCTCTGGACTCGCACGTGGCCTACTGTGGTTTGAGTCCCAGATTGGGAGGCTTGCTTTTTTACTTTCCCTCTTTCTCTCTCTCTCTCTGTCCCTTTCTGGTCAAATTTAAATAAATAAATAAATAAATAAATAAATAAATAAATAAATAAATAAAGTTAAATAAAATAATTATTTATTTTATTTAAGAAAAGAAGACGTTTCACCAGTTTTATCCCATAGGTCTGAAAACAGCCAGCCAAGTCCTAGATGCACCATGCATGTTTATGAATGAGGCAAGCTCAAGGTTCTCCTTGCCTTTTGTTTTCTAATGTTCATATTTGGGTGATGTAGGGCACACAGTAGAGAGAATTGTGGTCCATTGCAACAACAACCCGGACTTCCAGGAGTGGTTGGAGCAGCTGAGCAGACTCATCAGGGGACCCACCTCCTGCAGTTCATTGTCCAAAACATCATCGTCATCTTGTAGTGCTCATTCCGTAAGTATTCCATTTGCTCTGGCCAGGGATTATTGAGTCTTCCCTTAAATCCTGCCTGCTGAAGATTTATGAGAAGCAGCAAGCATGCTTTTAGTCTTTGGCTAGTCTATATTGATAGATTTCGAAGTACAGTTAAACCTCACTAATTCTGACTTCTCATTGTGAGGCCCACCTAAATTAATATCACGTTTTATTTAGAGATGCGTCATTTTGTTTGACAGTATTTGGATACTCCAACTAACTGCTAGCAAAATCTTTCTAACCAGAAGTCCTACTAAGATGTTTTCATGATAAATAAGACTTCTTTTAATTAGCAATTGTTTTTCTCCTGTTAATAATGTGCTAAATCAAAACAAAGAGTTTACTTCCTCAGGTACTTAAACATCCTCATGTAATCTCATTGCGCTATCACATTTGCTCAGTAACCTTCCTCAAAGGTAAACTTTTAACCTTGTCTTCTTCCAAGTTATCACACATTCAGAATTCATGGAATTTGAATTGATGAGTTTTTACTGTACTTTCTGGGTGAGATGGAAGATATGCTGTGTTGTCTGTCAACACTCAACCCTGTGATGCCAAATTTCCAGCTTTGAACACTGTGTGTTGTTATAGGAAGAACATGGGCTTTGGCATCAGGTCTGAGTTCAAGTCTTGGCTTTGCCATTTATAAGCTAGTTACTTCACTTTGCTGAATCTTTGTCTTAGGTTGTTCTGATGAAATAACCTATTTAAACACCTGATAGAGTGCCACACACATCACTGAACTCAAATGTGGACTGTTGTTCCACTTTCCTCCCTTACAGAGGGAAAAAATGTCTGACTTTCAAAAAAAATTCCAGAAGACAGAGAGGGGACAGGATCATGGGATGTTGAGTCAATTTCGTGCTGTCCTTAGAGACTCCATAATCTTGACTGGAAAGTGCCAGTTCTCAAACTGGAGACTTGTTTTTCCGTCTTTCCCTTTCTGTGGCTGGCTTTGCTGATCCAATGAAGCTATTGTTGTTCTCTCACTGTGTGGCACAAGGTCGGGGTCAGATGGCAGATTGCCAACATCTCATCAGACATTTTCCCAGTCTTTTAGCTCTACCGGACAGCCCCGAGGACCCTTGGAGCCTCCTCAAATTATAAAACCGTGGAGTTTAAGTTGTCTACGACCTGCACCTCCACTTAGACCATCAGCAGCACTAGGTTATAAAGAGGTAATTTTGCTACGTATGGTATAAAATGCTTCGGGCAAGCTAATTTCATAGCTTGTTACAAATCGTTCTATGGGAATGTGCTAGAATTTATGATAGGTGATATATGTCAGTCAATCTTGAATTGATAGACCTAGTGATTTTCGTTTGTTTGTTCCTTAATTTTCTATTTCCTGGGGCCAGCAGATAGCATAATGGTTATGTTGCTGGAGACAGTGGTTTGAGTCCTGCACCCGGCGGCTTAAAACTCACACCAGGTGCATGTGTGTGCGTGCCCAAGATCCCCAGAGGAGAATGGAGGAGAAGGGATTGCGGCATGACCATCCCCCCTGGGGGGTGATTTCTCGCTTTCTGTCTCTCTGTCTCTCTCTCTGTCTCTCCGGCAAGTGCATGTGCCCTATAGCAAAAATCTCTCTAAAATTTTTTTTTCCATTTCCCCATTGTCCATCTCTAGATATTTATTGAATACACATGGGGCTTATGCACACTGGCTGAGATTCTCTAGCCTTCTCCTAAAGTGCCTCTGGTTTACCTATAAGATGATGGTGGTAATTCTTTAAATTAGGTAATGATGTCTACACATCTCAAACCAGAGCCATTGGAGCTGACTTTCCAAACAAGCACACTCAATTGCACATTTTGGATCATTTTGATCTGTTAAACTGAATCAGTAAGTGTTATGGGACCAAGCCACGAGTCTAAACTGTGTGAGCGATATTTGCTGTGATTGGAAAGGGAGAGGAATGTCTTAAAAAGAAACTTCTCAGTGACAACCTTAAAGGACACTTGCTATTTGTGTAGTGTGAGGAGTTCAAGGTTCCTTTTCTCTCGAAGTCAGTCAGGAAATGTAGTCACCAGCTTCTGTAACTGTGGAGTATTGGCTTTTTCCTCCAAACAGAGCTCCCCACCTTCAATCTGTTTGTAATGGTTTCAGGTTTCAGAAAAGATGCTTGTTTATTAGTCTGTGTTTTTAATACGTCGTGTTGAGTGAAGAGTAAGTTTGTGAAGTTATGAGATGAATCTTACAAATATGGTGCAAAGGCAGCATATATTTCTGTATCAAATGTGTGTTTTGACGAGTGATACAGAGTTAGCTTAGTTTTGAGTGTGTTTTGATTTAAATCACTATGCTTTTGTTTCGAGTAATTGTTGTCTCCAACTTTTAGTGCAGTAACAGTAGAACACTGGAGGACTTTTTGATCCTTTCAACCTGACATGATAGGAGGAATAACCATTGAGTTGAATCTTTATTATTCAGACACTGGTCAGGAAATAATCCCTCAGATTTGCTTAACAAATTGACCTGCAACTCCTGCAATAATCCATTTTTCCTCTTTGATTACCTAAACCATGGGTGCCACTTTCTAGTTCCCTAGACCCCCTTTTAAATGAAGAATATTTTGTAATTATCAGTTACTAAGTTCAAATTAAGGTGAGCTTTGATGGGTAAAGTTGACTTAATCCTTCACATAACTAATCTATTAAAACTAAGGCATGATCACTTTGTCTCTGCTGGGGGAAGAAGGTTATTAATATGTTCTTACTATATGGTGTGTATTTCAGTTATTTTCGGCATTTGTTATTCTGCACAAACTGTATTCCTTGGGCTTTTGCATGACGATATTGCATCTGAAACTAATGTGGGAAATGTGATGATATTCTCTCTGTGTAATTTATGAAAACACTAATGTTTCAAATGTTGTTTTAGAATTATTGATAAGATAACACTAACATTTCAAATGTTGTTTTAGAATTATTGATAAGTGGATTTGGTCATTATAATCATCGACCTCTCACGCTCATCTTCTCTTTCTTTACATATTCATTTTAGAGGATGTCTTATATCTTAAAGGTAAGGGTAGAACAATATCTGTGGCTTACAGTGACGCCATAATGCTATCTATAAACTTTGATGAATGAAGCTTTCCCTCATGCTTGTTTCTTTCATTGTTATAATTGGTGGCTAAAATATGAAGATGCATTTCTGGCATGTAAGTACTTTCTTCAAAAAGCAGGCTCGTGTGAAATACGTATGAAAATGTCATCTTATAATGCCTTAAAAATGCCCATTTTCCTATTTTTTAAAATGTGATTTTCCCTATTATTTTTCCCACATGGGAGTTTTTCATGTTAGTTTTCAAATCTAAGTGGATCACTGTGGCTAAGTTAGACAAATTAAATCCTTAGTTTCATATACTTTTAAGATAATCATTAATATCCATGTGTCACATATATCCATCATTGTAAGATATAAGATCAATAGAAGTTTTTTCTTTTTTCTTAGCATTTTAATCTGTTGGACATTGACAATGAGCACTATTTTTAAATTAAAGAACTTTTAAATTTAGTGTTTTTATTGATTATTATTTTGTAAAGAATTACTTTATTTAATTTTTAAATTCATCACCATTATTTTATTTTATTTTATTGAAGTTGACCAGAGAGAGACAGAGAGAGAGAGAAGGAAAGTGAGAAAGCAAGCAAGTCAGTCAGGAAATGTAGTCACCAGCTTCTGTAACTGTGGAGTATTGGCTTTTTCCTCCAAACAGAGCTCCCCACCTTCAATCTGTTTGTAATGGTTTCAGGTTTCAGAAAAGATGCTTGTTTATTAGTCTGTGTTTTTAATACGTCGTGTTGAGTGAAGAGTAAGTTTGTGAAGTTATGAGATGAATCTTACAAATATGGTGCAAAGGCAGCATATATTTCTGTATCAAATGTGTGTTTTGACGAGTGATACAGAGTTAGCTTAGTTTTGAGTGTGTTTTGATTTAAATCACTATGCTTTTGTTTCGAGTAATTGTTGTCTCCAACTTTTAGTGCAGTAACAGTAGAACACTGGAGGACTTTTTGATCCTTTCAACCTGACATGATAGGAGGAATAACCATTGAGTTGAATCTTTATTATTCAGACACTGGTCAGGAAATAATCCCTCAGATTTGCTTAACAAATTGACCTGCAACTCCTGCAATAATCCATTTTTCCTCTTTGATTACCTAAACCATGGGTGCCACTTTCTAGTTCCCTAGACCCCCTTTTAAATGAAGAATATTTTGTAATTATCAGTTACTAAGTTCAAATTAAGGTGAGCTTTGATGGGTAAAGTTGACTTAATCCTTCACATAACTAATCTATTAAAACTAAGGCATGATCACTTTGTCTCTGCTGGGGGAAGAAGGTTATTAATATGTTCTTACTATATGGTGTGTATTTCAGTTATTTTCGGCATTTGTTATTCTGCACAACC
>NW_006160229.1:5258332-5271720 GCF_000334495.1 Tupaia belangeri chinensis
TTTCAAATGTTGTTTTAGAATTATTGATAAGTGGATTTGGTCATTATAATCATCGACCTCTCACGCTCATCTTCTCTTTCTTTACATATTCATTTTAGAGGATGTCTTATATCTTAAAGGTAAGGGTAGAACAATATCTGTGGCTTACAGTGACGCCATAATGCTATCTATAAACTTTGATGAATGAAGCTTTCCCTCATGCTTGTTTCGTTCCTTGTTATAATTGGTGGCTAAAATATGAAGATGCATTTCTGGCATGTAAGTACTTTCTTCAAAAAGCAGGCTCGTGTGAAATACGTATGAAAATGTCATCTTATAATGCCTTAAAAATGCCCATTTTCCTATTTTTTAAAATGTGATTTTCCCTATTATTTTTCCCACATGGGAGTTTTTCATGTTAGTTTTCAAATCTAAGTGGATCACTGTGGCTAAGTTAGACAAATTAAATCCTTAGTTTCATATACTTTTAAGATAATCATTAATATCCATGTGTCACATATATCCATCATTGTAAGATATAAGATCAATAGAAGTTTTTTCTTTTTTCTTAGCATTTTAATCTGTTGGACATTGACAATGAGCACTATTTTTAAATTAAAGAACTTTTAAATTTAGTATTTTTATTGATTATTATTTTGTAAAGAATTACTTTATTTAATTTTTAAATTCATCACCATTATTTTATTTTATTTTATTGAAGTTGACCAGAGAGAGACAGAGAGAGAGAGAAGGAAAGTGAGAAAGCAAGCTGCCAGGTCTGGGGCTCAGAACTGCAGTCGGCCATGTGGGAGTCCAGCTGCCTTAACCACCATGCCACCTGCTGGCCCTTATTTATTATTATTTTTTAATTTGCCTAAGACACACACACACATGCACACACACACACACACACACAGAAAGTAAAAAAGCAAGCCATCAGGTCTAGGACTCAAACTGCAGTTGGCCATGTGAGAGTCCAGTGTCCCAAACACCACACCACCTGCCAGACCTGACAGTGAGCACTTTTTTGACCTGCTGGCTATTCATATGGCAAAAGCAAATTAAGTAATGTGTATTTCTTATGTCTATTAATTAAAAATATGACTTTATATATGTATAGTTAAGCTTGGCTATGAGCATATTATACCAAACCCTAAATTATTTATCAAGGGAGCCTTCATTTGGCACTTCCTTCTTACTGCAGGAAAATTAGTCTCTCTGCCTTCATTTTACCATCTGACAAATGAAAATTATATCCTTCTTTTGGGACTGTTGGTAAGGAAAAACTACTTAAATATCTCTGACACTCTTTGAAAAGGGATAAATTGGTTGTTGGGATTGTTATTTAATTCCCTTAAGACTGTATCAGTGTGGAACATAAACCAAGGCAGAAATACTGTTATTTTCCTAGAGTTGATACCCATTACTTTCTCTGCAGATGGTACCCTAAAGGCATTTGTCCTCCTGGAGAACCTGCTGCATCTTCTCCATTCTTGTTTGCACTCCTCTGGCAATTGAGAGGATAATGTCATTGCCTCTGTGTTACTTAAGTTTTTAGAGTTTATTGGAGCCATTTTTATTGTGTACAGTATTAAATTTTCATGCGCTTTTAGTGAAACTGTCAAAAAGAAAGAGGCATTCTATTTAATTTCATTTGCTCTTCTGTATTTCTTATCAGAGGAGAATTTTAATTCACTGGAAAATCTCTGTACTTACAGGAGTCTAGTAAAAGCCCCAAAACAATGAAGAAGTTTCTTCATAAAAGAAAGACTGAGAGAAAACCATCGGAGGAGGAATATGTGATTAGGAAAAGTATGTGTTTTATACTTTCTGAAATTTATTTATGAATGAACCAGTATGAGAATTTTTTACATGAGAATTTCTTTTTTAGGTTTTCATCATCGAATGTGAGCACTCACTGGAGAGAGAGACAGAGAAAGGGAAAGTGAGAAATAATCCCCCAGGGGGGATGGCCATGCCACAATCCATTGTCTTCCATTTTTTTTATCAGGATTTTGGGCATGCATACACACACACCCAGCATGATTTTCAAGCCACCAGGTCTGGGACTTGAACTGCAGTTAGCCATGTGGCAATCCAGTGCCTTAACCACCACAACACTTCTTGGTCCCAACATGACAACACTTTGTAATGATAGGAAGTACATGTGCATGTATGTGCATGTGTGTGTGAGACCATGCATGCATGAGGGAAGAGAAGAGAGAGAGAGACCTTCAATAGAGTCCTCTCACAGCAAGATCATCTTTCCCCAGCCTGCAGCTTCTCTGGGTCCTGGTAGCTGGTGCGTGCACCTGGAATGTTGTTTTCAGGCTGACCTGGGAGCCAAAGCATGGTCACCATTTGGCTTCCAGCACTACAGGATACTAGCATTAAACCCATGCCACAGCAACTGGACCAACATGAGAATATCTTTTTTATTTTTGGAGAGAGTTTTGTTATAGGGCCTGTGTGATCATTGGAGAAACAGAGATAGAGAGAAAGTGAGAAATCACCCCCTGGGGGTTGGCCATATCACAATCCCTTCTCTTCCACTCCCTCTCGAGATTTTGGGCACACAAACACGTGCCCAGAATGAGTTTCAAGTCACCGGGTACAGGACTCGAACCACAGTTGGCCATGGGAGTCCAGTGCCTTAACCTCTACACCACCCTGGCCCCCATGAGAACTTTGTAAAAAGCAGACAAGCAGAGCAATTTGTTCTTGGCATCGTGGGTTACATAAAGAAAAATGCATGGAAAGATTTGATCACCTCTAAGACTTTTGGATAAGTTGCTTCCAGCTTCACTTCATTTTATCTTAGGCAGACACCATCTGTGTCATTTTCGTGTTGAATATTTTGCCTCACTTGATTTAGAACCACTAAAGAGACTCATTTGCTTATGAATACACTTTTCTTTCCTTGTTTCTGATGCCTGAGATATTTTCCTGTACTGAGATAGACTAAATAGTCTTGAAAGCTGGGATCTTTCCAGAAATCTAATGCTCAGGTATGTTCTCAGTTAGCCAAAGAATCAGCCTGCTGACATCTAGAAACAAGGCTTAATTTGCAAAGTTAGTAAGCTAGCCAGTCAGTATGCACATATTTGGCTAGAAGGCTACGAACAAGTCTCTTCGGGACACATGTGAAGAAGTAAATCGCATTGCATGAAGGGGCATCAGGACTGTGTGCATCACTCAGAAATACACTATGGATCAATGTTTACTTGATTGCAGCTTCTGCCTGCCTCCTCCCCCACTGCACACCTGGGTGTGCACATCAGCCTATTAACAAAGTGTTCCCATCCAGTCATTTCAAGAATGAATTGGAGGATGTAGTAAAGAGAGAGGAAGGACAATCAGTGACTTTGCTAGCTGGTCAGAAAATAGGTGGGGTTAACAGGGGACACATCCTAGAGAAGGTGAGCCTTGAAATTTAAAGGAGGCAGGCTGTGGTGTGTCGGATGAGAGCTGAAGTCAGCACTAAGCCCAGTGCTGTGACTTTGACCTCTAAAAGACAACTGACAAGACCCCCATTTTAGAGCTCTGGGCTTCGGGAGCAGGCCCTGATGAACTCATGGAGGCTGACCCTAGAGCTCCCGCACAAAGATTAGCAGATCTTTCTCCTGCCTTTCAGAAACACTGTAGTAAGAGGCCAGTCCCTGGCACTGGCATGTACTGCATCATTTTGAGGAGCCAGAGCATAAACCTATGAAAAGCTATTTTTTAAGATATTTATTATAATTTATAATTTATATCTAACCATTACACATCTTTGTAGGGTACAGCATGGTTTTTAAACATTTTTAAAATTTTGCAGTCAATCACTGTATATCATTATAGCATACGAAATGAACTTTCCCATCCAGAATACACTGTACTTGTAGGGTACAGCATGGTTTTTAAACATTTTTAAAATTTTGCAGTCAATCACTGTATATCATTATAGCATACGAACTGAACTTTCCCATCCAGAATACACTGTATATTAATTGGCTCAATCAAAGATATTGCTATACATGTTATCCAGTATGATTTTTAAAAGTATGTATATGATGTGTTATAAACTAATAGAGGCTATAAAAATATTCACCACCTTCACTTAATATTACATTATGTCGTATCCCTCCTTGCGATCCGATATATAATGAATTATCAAAGATGTTCTTTGCTATGAAATACAGTTCTAAGGAAAAACAAAGTGGCTAAAATTCAGACAACAAAATGTTCTATAAATTAGTGAGGATGGATTTTTGAAAACAAAAATAATCTTAACATAGCCAATGAAAGAAAAATTTGCAATTTCCATGTAGAGGATTGTGGGAGATAAGAATTTATAATCTGAAAAGATCTGTGGTATTAATCATTGGTCTGATTAGAGAGAGGTAAAATTGCACATAACATTAGGAGGAGAGAGAAAAAAATCCTTTATGCACTGTGAATTCTTGTAAGACCATAGTACTATACTGTGCCTAAAGAAGTTAAGTTCTTGAAAAAGGAAAATGAAACAAAATTGGAAAGAGATGTTTCAAAGAGAAGACATGATAAAATCAGGTATTTGGTGATTTATAGGCTTTATGGAGTTCGTGATTTTAGCCTCTGTTAAATTCATTCCAAAGAAAGACTCATTATTGGTACGTTGACAGGTACAGCTGCTCTGGAAGAGGATGCTCAGATTCTTAAAGTGATCGAAGCCTACTGCACCAGCGCAAACTTTCAACAAGGCCATGGCTCAAGTAAGTTCCCCTAAACTTCTTTCTCTAATGAATGATGTTATTTCTTTACTGCTCACTGTCTTTTAGAAAAGGAGAAAAGCAACCCAGATGGGTTGTGAGGTGTGGAAGGCAGGTGACTTGGTGCAGAGCAGCGGTGCAGGACTGCATCTTTCAGATAAGGTGGTTTTAGCTACCAAGCGGGTTGTTTACCCAGTATTGCTTTTCACGCAGAGAGAAAGAGAAATGCAAGAGTAAAAAAAAAAAAAAAAAAGTGGGAGATGAAAGAAATAAAAAAAATTAAAAAAACTGCAGTTGGCCATGTGAGAGTCCAGTGTCCCAAACACCACACCACCTGCCAGACCTGACAGTGAGCACTTTTTTGACCTGCTGGCTATTCATATGGCAAAAGCAAATTAAGTAATGTGTATTTCTTATGTCTATTAATTAAAAATATGACTTTATATATGTATAGTTAAGCTTGGCTATGAGCATATTATACCAAACCCTAAATTATTTATCAAGGGAGCCTTCATTTGGCTCTTCCTTCTTACTGCAGGAAAATTAGTCTCTCTGCCTTCATTTTACCATCTGACAAATGAAAATTATATCCTTCTTTTGGGACTGTTGGTAAGGAAAAACTACTTAAATATCTCTGACACTCTTTGAAAAGGGATAAATTGGTTGTTGGGATTGTTATTTAATTCCCTTAAGACTGTATCAGTGTGGAACATAAACCAAGGCAGAAATACTGTTATTTTCCTAGAGTTGATACCCATTACTTTCTCTGCAGATGGTACCCTAAAGGCATTTGTCCTCCTGGAGAACCTGCTGCATCTTCTCCATTCTTGTTTGCACTCCTCTGGCAATTGAGAGGATAATGTCATTGCCTCTGTGTTACTTAAGTTTTTAGAGTTTATTGGAGCCATTTTTATTGTGTACAGTATTAAATTTTCATGCGCTTTTAGTGAAACTGTCAAAAAGAAAGAGGCATTCTATTTAATTTCATTTGCTCTTCTGTATTTCTTATCAGAGGAGAATTTTAATTCACTGGAAAATCTCTGTACTTACAGGAGTCTAGTAAAAGCCCCAAAACAATGAAGAAGTTTCTTCATAAAAGAAAGACTGAGAGAAAACCATCGGAGGAGGAATATGTGATTAGGAAAAGTATGTGTTTTATACTTTCTGAAATTTATTTATGAATGAACCAGTATGAGAATTTTTTACATGAGAATTTCTTTTTTAGGTTTTCATCATCGAATGTGAGCACTCACTGGAGAGAGAGACAGAGAAAGGGAAAGTGAGAAATAATCCCCCAGGGGGGATGGCCATGCCACAATCCATTGTCTTCCATTTTTTTTATCAGGATTTTGGGCATGCATACACACACACCCAGCATGATTTTCAAGCCACCAGGTCTGGGACTTGAACTGCAGTTAGCCATGTGGCAATCCAGTGCCTTAACCACCACAACACTTCTTGGTCCCAACATGACAACACTTTGTAATGATAGGAAGTACATGTGCATGTATGTGCATGTGTGTGTGAGACCATGCATGCATGAGGGAAGAGAAGAGAGAGAGAGACCTTCAATAGAGTCCTCTCACAGCAAGATCATCTTTCCCCAGCCTGCAGCTTCTCTGGGTCCTGGTAGCTGGTGCGTGCACCTGGAATGTTGTTTTCAGGCTGACCTGGGAGCCAAAGCATGGTCACCATTTGGCTTCCAGCACTACAGGATACTAGCATTAAACCCATGCCACAGCAACTGGACCAACATGAGAATATCTTTTTTATTTTTGGAGAGAGTTTTGTTATAGGGCCTGTGTGATCATTGGAGAAACAGAGATAGAGAGAAAGTGAGAAATCACCCCTTGGGGGTTGGCCATATCACAATCCCTTCTCTTCCACTCCCTCTCGAGATTTTGGGCACACAAACACGTGCCCAGAATGAGTTTCAAGTCACCGGGTACAGGACTCGAACCACAGTTGGCCATGGGAGTCCAGTGCCTTAACCTCTACACCACCCTGGCCCCCATGAGAACTTTGTAAAAAGCAGACAAGCAGAGCAATTTGTTCTTGGCATCGTGGGTTACATAAAGAAAAATGCATGGAAAGATTTGATCACCTCTAAGACTTTTGGATAAGTTGCTTCCAGCTTCACTTCATTTTATCTTAGGCAGACACCATCTGTGTCATTTTCGTGTTGAATATTTTGCCTCACTTGATTTAGAACCACTAAAGAGACTCATTTGCTTATGAATACACTTTTCTTTCCTTGTTTCTGATGCCTGAGATATTTTCCTGTACTGAGATAGACTAAATAGTCTTGAAAGCTGGGATCTTTCCAGAAATCTAATGCTCAGGTATGTTCTCAGTTAGCCAAAGAATCAGCCTGCTGACATCTAGAAACAAGGCTTAATTTGCAAAGTTAGTAAGCTAGCCAGTCAGTATGCACATATTTGGCTAGAAGGCTACGAACAAGTCTCTTCGGGACACATGTGAAGAAGTAAATCGCATTGCATGAAGGGGCATCAGGACTGTGTGCATCACTCAGAAATACACTATGGATCAATGTTTACTTGATTGCAGCTTCTGCCTGCCTCCTCCCCCACTGCACACCTGGGTGTGCACATCAGCCTATTAACAAAGTGTTCCCATCCAGTCATTTCAAGAATGAATTGGAGGATGTAGTAAAGAGAGAGGAAGGACAATCAGTGACTTTGCTAGCTGGTCAGAAAATAGGTGGGGTTAACAGGGGACACATCCTAGAGAAGGTGAGCCTTGAAATTTAAAGGAGGCAGGCTGTGGTGTGTCGGATGAGAGCTGAAGTCAGCACTAAGCCCAGTGCTGTGACTTTGACCTCTAAAAGACAACTGACAAGACCCCCATTTTAGAGCTCTGGGCTTCGGGAGCAGGCCCTGATGAACTCATGGAGGCTGACCCTAGAGCTCCCGCACAAAGATTAGCAGATCTTTCTCCTGCCTTTCAGAAACACTGTAGTAAGAGGCCAGTCCCTGGCACTGGCATGTACTGCATCATTTTGAGGAGCCAGAGCATAAACCTATGAAAAGCTATTTTTTAAGATATTTATTATAATTTATAATTTATATCTAACCATTACACATCTTTGTAGGGTACAGCATGGTTTTTAAACATTTTTAAAATTTTGCAGTCAATCACTGTATATCATTATAGCATACGAACTGAACTTTCCCATCCAGAATACACTGTATATTAATTGGCTCAATCAAAGATATTGCTATACATGTTATCCAGTATGATTTTTAAAAGTATGTATATGATGTGTTATAAACTAATAGAGGCTATAAAAATATTCACCACCTTCACTTAATATTACATTATGTTGTAAACATTAAAAATTCACTCTACTAATCATTAGGTTGTAGGGATTGTGACATATTTTTCTATATGAAAATGCATCATGACTCTCCTGACGATCCGATATATAATGAATTATCAAAGATGTTCTTTGCTATGAAATACAGTTCTAAGGAAAAACAAAGTGGCTAAAATTCAGACAACAAAATGTTCTATAAATTAGTGAGGATGGATTTTTGAAAACAAAAATAATCTTAACATAGCCAATGAAAGAAAAATTTGCAATTTCCATGTAGAGGATTGTGGGAGATAAGAATTTATAATCTGAAAAGATCTGTGGTATTAATCATTGGTCTGATTAGAGAGAGGTAAAATTGCACATAACATTAGGAGGAGAGAGAAAAAAATCCTTTATGCACTGTGAATTCTTGTAAGACCATAGTACTATACTGTGCCTAAAGAAGTTAAGTTCTTGAAAAAGGAAAATGAAACAAAATTGGAAAGAGATGTTTCAAAGAGAAGACATGATAAAATCAGGTATTTGGTGATTTATAGGCTTTATGGAGTTCGTGATTTTAGCCTCTGTTAAATTCATTCCAAAGAAAGACTCATTATTGGTACGTTGACAGGTACAGCTGCTCTGGAAGAGGATGCTCAGATTCTTAAAGTGATCGAAGCCTACTGCACCAGCGCAAACTTTCAACAAGGCCATGGCTCAAGTAAGTTCCCCTAAACTTCTTTCTCTAATGAATGATGTTATTTCTTTACTGCTCACTGTCTTTTAGAAAAGGAGAAAAGCAACCCAGATGGGTTGTGAGGTGTGGAAGGCAGGTGACTTGGTGCAGAGCAGCGGTGCAGGACTGCATCTTTCAGATAAGGTGGTTTTAGCTACCAAGCGGGTTGTTTACCCAGTATTGCTTTTCACGCAGAGAGAAAGAGAAATGCAAGAGTAAAAAATAAAAAAAAAAGTTGGAGATGAGAGAAATGAAAAAAATTAAAAAAAACCATTGAAATGAAAACAATTAAAAAAAACCATTCTCTTTTGAAGAAAATAGATACCTTCACTGACACTAGTTAGGAATTAAAGAGCCCAGAGAGTTCCTGTGTCTGTGAACTGATGCTAATCTCTTATAGGCAGATTTGGAAAGGAAGTCATAATACTATCTTTGATCAGCTGCATATTTAAGCGAATAATGCTTCACCAAATTCAAGTTGCAGAGTTCTTCTGAAAATCTGGAAATATAGCTGCTTCGCAGAGGCTGCTCGAATTGTATAAAATTGATCAGGGAGTTAGTAGGTAGGAGTGTTTCCCCAAACACCTTTCAGATTACAAACTCAAAGAGAGATGATATTTTTTGATTCATCCTTGTGCTTTTCAAAAGCCAGGTCACGTGAATTGTCTTTTGTCTTCCATTAGTATAAACATTCAGGATATCTTTTTTTTTAAAAAGACTTATTTAATTTTAATTTTATTTATTTAGTTATTTTAATTTGACCAAAGAAGGACCAAGTGAGAAAGAGAGAGAAAGTGAGAAAGCAAGCTGCCAGGTCCAGGACTCAAACCGTGGTTGGCCATGAGGAAGTCCAGAGCCTTTAACCACCACACCACCTGCCTGCCCTGACATTCAGGATATCTTTTGTGAGGGATTTGCATCTGCTTGAGGAGTGGATCCTCTATAATGCTCCATTTTGGACAGCCACTGACCAATCACTCAAGTGTGAGAGGGATTTCTTGGGTGGACTGTCTTGGCATGTTCTTTCACAGTAACAGGTCTCTAAGGTTGTTTAGCAAAGGTTTGATGTAAAAACATTTGTCCACAAAGATGAGACCTTTATACTTTCTGCTTCCCAGACAAAACCTGACTGTGACTTCAGGCACACCCAGCTCTGAAAACAAGTTTCAAGGAACCAGGAAAGGGCAATGAGAGCAGTTTTTATTGTGAAAACTAGGAAATAGAGGGGGACAAGGAGACATCAGAAGCGCCCACCATACAAAAGCTGACTTCATCTCTTCTTCACATACCCTTGGGGAGGTATTTCTCACTTTCCTCTCACTGTCTCTGTTTCTTGCTCTCTCTGGTGTTTGCACGCACCTTAACGCAAAAACTTCTTAAAAAAATAAAGAGTAGAGTGGAATTGAGAGATTATCACATCAGCAACAAAGATTCAGGTGTCTTCACCATCTCCACTCAGCTCTGGAACAAAACAGGTAGTATAACAGACATGGGGCTCTAATGGGGGTAACATAACAGACATGGGCCTTCTCCATTCTCTTCTCGGGATATTGGGCATGCACACACATGCAGCTGGCGTGATTTTCAAGCCACCGGATTTGGGACTCAAACTGTGGTCGGCCATGTGGGAGTCCAGTCAAGCAATGCCATCTACTGCCCCCCCGACTCTACTTTTGATCAATATGGCCTCAAGTGACCCCACCATCTCTTTTCACATCAGCAGAGTCAATTGATCTATTTACAGGTGCAGACAGGTGTTTTGGCCTAAATAGGCACATTTTTGTCTCTTCTAACAGCCTGCCTTTTACATGTGGCAAGTGTCTAGTGCTCTGCTTGGCACACGACAGGCCTTTTAGCATCACACTGAAGGATCCAGAGTGAGGGGGAGATCGGAGATGCGGGAGAGCTATTTGGTGATGCCCCATGTCTGTTATGTTACCTCTTCTGTTCCAGAGCTGAGTAGAGATGGGGAAGACACGTGCATCTTTGTTGCTGATGTGATAATCTCTCAATTCCACTCTACTCTTTTTTTTTTAAGAAGTTTTTGCATTAGGGTGCATGCACACACCAGAGAGAGTGAGAAACAGAGACAGTGAGAGGAAAGTGAGAAACACCTCCACAGGGGAAATGGCCATGCTGCAATCCCTTCTCCTCCATTCTCTTCTTGGGATCTTGGGCATGCATGCACATACGGCTGGCTTGATTTTCAAGCCACCGGATTTGGGACTCAAACTGTGGTTGGCCATGTGGGAGTCCAGCCAAGTAATGGCATCTGCTGCCCCCCCGCCCCCACTCTTGATCAAAACAGCCTCAAGTGACCCTACCCTGCACTAGAGGATGTAAAAAGGACAAACGAGTGTGACTGATACTTCCGAAGCCCTTTAAGCATGTGTGTTCCAGTGCAGTGCTGATCTCAACCTGATTATTACTGAGGTTACAGGAAACTAGCGTGTAGTGTATCATTCCTTGGAGATTTTCAGGGAGAATGTGATCACCGTTCAACTTGTTGCTTTGGGAGAGTAGAATGAGAAAGTATAGGAGGCTTGCTTGAGGACAGTTTCCATAGTCATCTTTTAAAGTTGTTTCTCTGAATACAAAATGCTCCCCAACATACAAATATTGAATCAATATGTTTGGCCATTTAGAATTCCTCATGTCAAGAAGTTTTAGTCAGCAAATATTGGGTGACTTCCCTCTGGGTTCAAAGTAGGAATATGCTATGATCAAAGATCCTTCTGTAACAAGAGTGGGCAAGAACAAACACCTAGAGTCTTTGCTAGTAACTCTCCCCTTTCCTCTCTCTTGCAACCCTTGTTTGTAGCTACTCGCAAAGATTCCGTTCCACAAGTCTTACTCCCTGAGGAAGAGAAACTTATCATTGAAGAAACCAGAAGCAATGGCCAGACCATCATTGAAGAAAAGTGAGTAGAGTGGGCTGAACTTTTCCTGCTCTGTCTGGGGTTCACAAAGAAGATCTGGGGGGGAGGGGCAGTGTGGTACTCGTAAAGTCTGCACTGAAAGACAGCTTCTCTTCATCTGAAAATGTGGCCCTCTTTGCTGACCATGCAGTTAGAAAGGCTGCCCCCAAGGAAGGGAAGGGGGAAGGAGAGGCAGGGAGGTCAGAGCCCTCCAGAGCAGCTCCATGTAGTTGCTGCCCCTGCAGCTGTCTTCTCCACACAGAAAGCTGCTTCAGGGCACACATGGGTTCAGGAAGTGCCTGAGAAGGCCACAGCATGGATTTCCCTGCCCAGAGGGATGCCTCTCTCATTTTTTGAGTCAGAATCTGGACTTTTACATATGAAGGGGACTTCAAAAGTTTGTGGAAAATGCATATTATGAAAAAAACTGTAGAGGGGAACCAGCAGATGGCATAATGGCTATGTCGCTGGACTCCCATGTAGTTGACTGCGGTTCGAGTCCCGGACTCCGTGGCTTAAACTCACGCTCTGTGTGTGTGTGTGTGTGTGTGTGTGTGTGTGCCTGCCCCAGGTCCCGAGAGGAGAACAGAGGAGAAGGGATTGTGGCGTGTCCATCCCCCCTGGGGGGTGATGTCTCGCTTTCTGTCTCTCTCTGTCTTTCAGGCGAGCTCATGCGCCCTATAGTAAAACCTCTCCAAAAGATAAACATAAACGAAAAAATAACTGGATACATCTCTAAAGTCCTTTCCAGGGAGAGAGCCAAAGAGGAAAAGACCATTTTACAACCCAACCGGGGTGCTTCATCCTCTTTTTTTGGAGGGTATTATATAGGATCTTTTAGAAATATGCCCCTGGCTTTGTGTCATGTGGGGTCGCATAATGTCAGGAGGTGAGAAGAACAATGTTATAGCACAGATATTGTAGAATAGTCAGGACATAGTGATACCTCTTTATACATTAGGTGACATTCATTCCTGCCCCAATGCTAGAGAAATAAAAATCTTATGATGGAAATATTTAAAATACCAATTCATAGAAGCGAGGGATAGAAAGGTGGTTGCCAGGGGCTGGGGAGGTAGAGGGGAGAGGGAGACATTGTTCAAAGTAGACGACATTTTAGTTATGCGGGACAAATAAGTTCTAGAGCCCTAATGTACAACATGGTGACTACAGGTACTAATACAGTATTACATACTTCCTTTCGCTATGACAGTAGATCTTGAGTGCTCTTACCAGACACACCCACACTGGTAACTACATCAGGTGATGGATGTGCTAATTATCTCGACAGTGGTAATCATTTCACAATGTAGACATATAACAAAACATCATGTCATACACAATTTTTGAATATATACAAATTGAATATATACAATTTTTATTTGTCAATTATATCTCATTAAGGCTAGAAGAAGGAAACCTCATGATGGGTCTTAGTCTCTTGTTTTTTACTCATCCAGTCTGGGAAGCGAGGAGCAAAGGAGGAGGGAAGATGCAGTGATGTGATGTTTAAACAACTATATGTGGTAGCAGTTTATCTCCTATGAAAATAAGGAACAAGAGAATCATACAGAGCGATACCATTCCCAATCACCTAGAAAATACACTGCTTTTTAGGATCTTTTATTTGTAAAGCATCATCTATTTAATATTATTTATTCATTTATTTATTTTAATTTGACCAGAGAGAGAGACATAAAGAGGTGGGG
>NW_006160229.1:5271837-5273882 GCF_000334495.1 Tupaia belangeri chinensis
GTGGTTAGCCAGGTGGGAATATCCAGTACCTTAACCACCACGCCACCTGCTGGCCCTGTGTTATTTTTTTTTTTCTTTCTTTCTTTCTTTTTTTTTTTTAACCAGAGGATGTGTGCACTTACCAAAGAGAGAGAGAACTCCCCTCTCCCCAGTAGTACATGGTCACACAACAGTCTCTTATCCTCAATCTCTCCATCCTGTTGAGATGAGGTTTTGGGCACACACACATGCACACTCACACACGTCTGTTGTGTTTCTCAAGCCACCAGGGCTCAAATTTAGACTGTGGTCAGCCAAGTGGGATCTGGTTTCCTTAACCAGTAGGCTACAGGGCCAGCCCAGCATCGGCATTTTCCTAAAGCTACTTTTATTGTTAAGTATTACTTAACAATACTTTGGCGATAGCCATTTATCTCTGAATTTCATCTCTGTGTTCTAGGAGCCTTGTTGATACTGTTTATGCCTTGAAGGATGAGGTCAAAGAACTGAAGCAGGTAATAAAATATGAAAGTCATTTCATCAGATAGTTCCTTCTTCCTTGCCACATGCTATCAGAAGTCCAGGAGCAAGGTGATGAGGGGGTATTTAATTTTCCTTGTTCCATCAAGGTGCATTTCATTGATTTTTATCACATGGCCTTGAGTTTACATTTCTGAGGCTTGTTTATATTTATTTAATGGTTTGCAATAGGGTCCCACACTTAGTTACAACTTTCTTGTTCCTTGATATCTGTAAACAGATCATTCATGAGTCTGTAAGTGTAGAGAGAACCAGAAAGCATGGTTTGTAGCCTCTGCAGATGTGATCCAGTCTTTCATTATGCACACACTCTGCCTTGTGTGCGAGGATTGACTTTACCTAGTGACAAAGTGAGAGATGGAGTGGAGGGGAGGGAGACCAGGGAATGGAAGACAATTTACGAAGTTCTTACAAAACTCAGCGTAAGACATGATGAACTTGTCAACCAAGGCAGGCCAGTGAGACTGTGGAGAGAATAATGAACATAAAGGAAGGCACATTGTAGAATTCCAATGTATGGAATATGATGACATGATATTGAGATTAAGAAAGCGTTAGGGATTAAGGATGATGCTTCTTCCCTGAGTATCAAGTTTGACATGATAGTGCCCTCATGGAGATCAGGAACCATAGGAAGAGAAGTTTTGAGTAATGGGGGAAATACTGAGTTCACTTTAGGACCTAGTTAATTTGAGATACTTGTAATATATCTAAGTAGAAATACTCAATTGGCATTTGAGATTATGGATCTCATGCTCAGGAGGTGAAGTCAGTACCAGAAGTGTATGGGAAGTCCTTGTGTTGAAAGAGAAGAGATACTAAGTGAAAAAAGTGTTGAGTTAGAAGATGGCCAAGGCAGGGCCAGAGCATTAATAAAAAGCTTGTACAATATTTCAGGGCAAAAGAATACAAAAGATGGGTTCAAGGTAGATAGGAGAATCAAGAGGCTGCCTTGTCTGAGAAACTGAGGAGGGGGAATTTGAGGAAGGCAAATATAGTCTGTGGTAAAGGCTACCAAGAGGATGAGTAGGAGGAGCATTGAGAAGGGCTCACTGTGCATGGTAATCAATAAGTCTGTTTTCATCGTAGGAGAATAAAAGGATGAAACAATGCCTGGAAGAAGAACTGAAGTCAAGAAGGGACCTAGAAAAGCTGGTCCGGAGGCTGTTGAAGCAAACCGATGAGTGTATTCGAGCTGAGTCTAGTAGCAAGACCTCGATTCTTCCGTGACCATCACTGTGTAGCTGGGCAGAGTGCACCTTCAGGGCATCTTGAAATGTCCAGCTAAATGATTTGCCTCAATTCACTCACTTGTCTGGCTATGATTTTATGTTTGAGTCTCTCTCCCCCTGTGTGTGTGTGTGTGTGTGTGTGTGTGTGTGTGTGTGTGTGTGTATGTGTGTGTGTGCGCGCGCGCATGCGTGCACACGCTTGAGTGTTTATTGTTTGGTTATTGGTTGGTTGTTTATTTTTTTCAACAGAGAAAAAGTAGAAGATGTTGGTAGAAATGGCCCCGCAGCCTTTTC
>NW_006160229.1:5273993-5279319 GCF_000334495.1 Tupaia belangeri chinensis
TTGGGCCTCCCGCCATAGCACAGTGGCTAGCCCGCTTATTAAATGAGAACCAAACATTTTCCCCAAGGTGTTCCCATACTTGCAAGCCCCTCAGGACTTCATTTATTGAAGACAAAGCTTACTGAGCTGGGACTAGAGTAGGGTGTAAGACTAACACATTTGCCCAGTGATCCAGCTGCCCTCTCTTAGACTGTCAACAAACCATTCCTCAATCACCCTTTTTCTTTTTTTTAAGAAAAAAAAAAAGAATTGCTGCTCTATGTCATTTGTAAGACCAAGAAAACTGTAGTGCCATATTCCTTTTGTGTTAGTGGTAGTTTGAAATCAGTGGAGCAGAAGCTCTGGCCATCCATGCCAACACCAGTCCATCAGCAAATTGCACTGGATGGTCCTCCCCTTTGGCACCAGAGTTGACCATCTCTCCCCAGTGCATGATACGTTTGTTACTCTAGCCTCCTGCCTAGTGTCTTAAGTTTTCTGTTTCCCTAGTGCTTTTAGCCAACCATACCAAGCACTGTGTAAACTAGTACGTGTGTGTGTGTGTGTGTGTGTGTGTGCTTTGCTTACTTTTAAAAAATTGTAGTTAGACTGTGAACAATTACTTTATCTACATTGCATATTCTAACTACGACCTTTCACCCTTCAAAACAATCTGCATTGAGGAGATATTGTGCCATAGTAGACAGCTTTCATTCACTTTATTGCTCTCCCATATATACTAAGACAAGTTGTAATTTTCATCAGCCTCTTTGAATAGGACTTTAAGCATTATTTACAGAAACATGGTATTGGCCTAGTTCATATATCCAGAATGAAAGGGCCCCTCTAGTAGCTGTGCTGGTTGCTAGTGAAGCTGATTATTTTGAACTGGTTTACTGAAGTTGCTCAATGAATCAAACTGTCAACTTCATAAGTATCTCAGAAAATAGAACCATGAGAAACCAGGTTTAGAAGAGAGCCACAAAATAGTGCACATTTAAACCAATTGAAGTTCAGCTCAAGACTCCAGGACAGAGCAGGGCAACCCTCCCCTCCAGCCTCCAAAGACAGAAGAAATTTGGCTGAGCAAGGAAGGTCACTGGAAAGAGACACAAAAGAGCAATGAATGGGCTGATCAAAGTCGTCCTCCAGATACATTTCATGGGTGCTTGTAAATGTGGATTTTAGGGATGTTTAGAAACCAAATTTGAAGCTGAAAACCCCAGCTTGCTGAGGAACCTTTTTCTTTCTGGTACTGAGCATTTCAAGGCCCCATACCAATGCGGTATAGGGCTGTTGTCTGCTCTTTGGAAAGCAGACACTACACCATCCACAGGAAATGGCTGATTCCTGCAATGTGACATCAGCCAGCTACACACAGCTGTCTTTGGAAGCTGAAGTGTTAATAAGATTTCCAGGAATGGCTGTGGTTCTGTTTTTAAGCATGGTGGTTTGGATACGATATCGTTCATCAAAAAATTAAAAACAACATTACCAATACAGATCTTCATGTCTGCCCCGTCTGTTTGTCAGTGGCTCACAATCAATGTGCAAATTATATCCATAAGAAACATTTTTGTGATAACAAATTACTTTAGTTGATTGCTTAAAATATTGAAAGTTCTTTATTTTAAAGTTATGTGTACATATGCATGTTTTCAGGACTTGACCCTTCCAATGAGAGGCCCTTGGTACTCTGGGTAATGAAGCTTGTGCAGTTGGTGTCCCTGCTTACACACTAAACAATAATATAAAGGAAATGAAGCCATGTGAACCTGAGAGCAGTGTCTCCATAGCTGTGTTGTTTACAATACTCTAGAAATGGGTTCCTGTTACCCTGTCATTAAACTGCTGCCCTTAGAGGCCTTTTAGTTTTTCTTTTATTCCTGTCGTGTCCCCTCTTACACAATTTTTCTAACTTGTTTTTATTTTGAAGACTTTTAAAATGGACATTTTCAATGAATAAAAATAAACAGTACTTTCTAAAATAAATCCTTTGTTTCTTATTTTGCTAGGTGGTGTGTAGAAAGATTTCTCGGGCTGTGTCAGCTTCCTTCTCCATTTACTCATTAGCTAGTCCACTCTCATCAGGGCCCCTAGCCAGCCTCTAACTTTTTCACTCAAGACAGATGACATTCACTTCCTACGTTACAGAGATAATATTAATACATGACATGCGGTAGAACCCTCCTTAACTTTGCCACCTCCCTTCTCCTGGCTTCAGCCTATAAACTGTCTACATGTCTTCTCACCATTTTCCTTGCAATATTAGAGAAAGATACGAAACCAGCAGTTGGTGTAATGGCTATGTTGCTGGACTCCTATGTAGTCAATCATGGTTCGAGTCCCGGACCCGGTGGTTTAAACTTGCGCCAGGCTCATGTGCGTGTGTGTCCAAGATCCTGAGAGGAGAATGGAGGAGAAGGGATTGCAGTGGCCATGCCCCCCCCCCAGGAGGTGATTTCTCGCTTCTGTCTCTCTGTCTCTCTCTGTCTTTCTGGTGAGCACTCCCGCCCTATAGCAAAAACCTCTCCAAACTAAAAAAAAAGAAAGAAAGATACATTTTTTCTTTCCCTGTTCAAGACTATCCCTTGGTCTCCAGTCTTGTCCCCAACCCTCTTTATATTTTACAAGATTTTGTCAGTCAGTGATAATTTTTTCTTTCTTTTTTTTTTTATAAGGTTTTTGCCATAGGATGTGTATGCTCACTGGAGAGAGACAGAGGCAGAGAGAGGGAAAGTGATAAATCACCTCCCAGAGGGAATGGCTACACTGCAAACCCTTCTCCTCCATTTGGGCATGTATGCACAAATGTCCGGCATGATTTTCAAGCTTCTCTGTCCGGGGCTCAATCCACAGTCAGCCATATGGGAGTCCAGCTCTTTAACCACCATGCCACCTGCTGACTCCAATAATTCTATACATATTTTTATCACAGTTGGAATGCTGGTGCATGAAAATACTTGTCGGCCTTCAAGATAGATGGACTAGTTATTACTTGCCACTCAGCATCCATTACTATACAGTTTAGGTTTCTCCTTGAAAACATAGACTAAAAAATGCACTGACCAGACCCATTCATATCTTGGGTTCTTATAACACTTTCTATTCTGCCAATAATGTTTGGTAGGCTTAAGTTAGAGGCTATCTTCTTGAGGCTTGGTGGCAGGTAGTCCATTCCAAACACATGTGTGGCTTCTGGAATCCACGTTTCAGTGTGTCTATTCAATATTTGTGAGTGAAGTTGCAGAGGCTGGAATGGTGGGAGAAGTAGCAGCGGCAGCTTACTAACATTTGGATCATCACTGTGGTGGTGGCACTTTGAAGCCGATAGTCCAGTGGCCACCCTGACTTCTGCTTCTGTAGCCCACTGAATTTGTAGACACCTTTCCACTTGGGCTATCTCCAGTAGTTAATGTTCCCTGCTCTAATGCAGTAGATACAACGTTGCACCTCCCAGGTGCCAGGCCCTGTACTAAGTGGTTTACACAGTTAGCTCATGTAAGCCTCACAACCACCTTATGAGGTTGTTGTTATTTCCATCTTACGAAAATCAGATGGATAGAGGAACAGAACGTTGAACAACATACTAGTAGAAATGGCATGCTAGGGTCCAAAGGCAGAAAAGCACAACAGCTTGGAGGAACTGAGGGCTAGAACTTGAGACTGAGAGAGGCATTGTCAGGAGATAAAGTTAATTTTTTCAGTCTTTATTATAGGGTCAACAAAAAGTAGGGAAGTGGTGAAATCAGAATTGACTTTAAGGTTTCTTCTGGGTTTTCATAGAGAATGAACGGGAGGGAGCAGGAGTGGGTGTAGGAAATCTACAAGGCTATTGTACAGAAGAGAGATGATGGTAGTTTGGAGTAGGATAGTGGCTGTAGATAGAAAGTAGATTAATATTTTTGTATGAAAAGTGTCAATGATCATAGGCTGGTAGGACTGGACATGAGGTGGGAATAGTGAGAAATCAAGCCAGGTTTCTGGCTTAAGGAAAAGGGAAGAAGAGGATGCAGTTTACTGGAATGGGAAACACTAAAAGTGGATCCCATTGTGTATGGGACAAAATCAAGAGTGACATTTGGATTCATTGGGTGTGAGGGCCTGGATTTACCATTTGTAGAGGCAGGCAAGTTCTAGGGGATGGGTGAGAACTAAAGGCATGACATTAGTAACATGAGGGTGGTAACTGAAACCACAAGTCCAGGGGAGACATTCCACAGTGGGCATGTAGGAGAGGGAGACCTGGAGTCCTTGGGAAGTACAAGGTGATGTAATGTAGAAGCAATCTGAGAAATTAAAGACAAAATTGGCTTAGGGAAAAGGTGTTGGCTGGAGCTCTGGGAGGTGGCATTTAGAAGACAGTAAAAACCATGGGAGAAGAGGACCCAGCCTAGAAAACAGTATTTTTGCATAAATGGCATTACTCCTTTAGCAACTTGGTTACTAGAAGTATCTGGGAGATAATGATTCCCAAAGAAGGTGGCAGTGTGAAATGCAGGGGAGTGCTTACATCAAAAGAAGTCATGGGTATATGGAAGTCACAAAAATTTTGTTCAGGCGAACATGGGTTCCCTTCTGATAACTCCTACCAAAGCGATGAAACCTTGTGCCCACTTCTACCCCATTGTCACCCAGGCAAGATGGGTAAGTATGGCAGTGCTACAAAGTGGCCACTTAACTGTTGTAAGAGAGGGATAGTCATGGCCAGTGTATTAGCTCCTTCTATGACTAGACTGGGCCAAGCCCTCCCCTCAGCTAAGCTTGGGATCTTGGCCATCTTAAAGGAGCCCCATATCTGTGAGAGTATCACAACCTATGTCTCCTCAGTTGCCATGGCCACTACTCCACCTACTTCTTTCAAATCTCCCATGCAGAGGTTAACACTGTAGAAGGATCTTTGCTCCTGGAGGACAAGTTAGCAGTATGTCCATACTCCTCACGAGTTCCTAAGTTGACAAATGTCAAACTTGCTCACATCAAAGTTCTCTCACTGGAGAAAGTATCCAGCCAAGCAAGTTTATCTGGCATGATTTCAGCTTTGTATTTGATGTAGATACTCTGAGGTCTTCAGGTCACTCAGCCAAGAAGGGACTGTGGAGTTCACAAGACTGAAGAGCAGGGACAGTGGCCACCAGCTGACCCCACCCCTTCTGACTCTCTTTTCTAATTTCTACATTAATGTTTTTCTGAAGACACATGTGGGTCTCGCTTCAAGCAATGCACTCTACCAGTAAAGATAAAGATGCCACTCTGGGTTTCTTGTATGAAAAATTCCTCTATCACAGGTGACAAGAAATGGCCCCATTGGCTTCAGTGGAAGGCTGTCCAGGCAATCCTTGTCCTC
>NW_006160229.1:5279346-5280545 GCF_000334495.1 Tupaia belangeri chinensis
GACTGTCGAGCCAATACTTGCTCTCAAGTTGTCCCAGCTCCATTGCCTCTTGTTGAACCACCTAGACAGCCATTAAAAAGTCATGCTACTCCTTCCTATTAAATGCCCTCCTTCTAGCCCCAATTTAGTTAAGATTAATCAAGAAAAAAATCTCCTCTCAATCTCTTGCAACCTTTTCAGAACAAGCTGGAACTAAAGACCCAAGCTGCTTTTCACTGAATAGGCTTCCACATCACCTATTGGAGGCTGCCCCAGACTTCCAGAGAGTGTGCTGTCACCAAGATACTTTGTAATAAGCTTGAGAACTGAGTTTCTGAAAACATCACGAAGACTGGGAAAATGTCCTCCCAATGCTCCCTCTCCTCCCAACCTGGGCAAGGGCTTTACGTACTAAATGACAATAATTTTAGAGGATCTTTATTAGTCCAAAAATAAATAACAAGATAATCACAATTTCACTCTGGAAACAATGGATACTGTAGGTAAATACACTGAATTTCCTTTAAATAGTCATTTCGTGATGAAGAATAGGCAGATCTGGAACTGCCTCAGCTTCCCCCCTCTCATCTACAGCAGTGGAGACAGAGACAGGGAGGAAATCAGATAACTGATGAACAATGGCCTGGCTCTGTGTGTGTGTGTGAGAGAGAGAGAGAGACAGACAGACAGACAGACAGACTGACCCAGATGGAGACAGAGACAGAGAGATTGAAAAAGAGGTTAAAAGAGAGCAAAGGAGAGAGATTGAAAGACAATGAGTGAGTGTGGGGGGTGGCAAAGGCAGGGATTTTCCATTCTCCACTGTGTTAGACTTCCTAGATTCTGGCCCCTCCATTAGGACAACAGGGGCCCAGAGTTAACCATAACGAACGTAAGTTGAGGCTCCCACACTTGCTGGTAAATTCAATCCATTGTCCACTGAAAGACATTGCATGCAAACAAACAAAAAACAAAACTGAACTTGGCTAATGATCTGCTGCTGTTTACTCAGAATTCCCTCTGTGCATAATGGCTTTGTCTTTTCTTAGGACTCTCTAGAAGTCTGCATCAGTGAGGTTGCTGCTTCAGAATATAAGCTCGTATGGAGCAGGGCCCTTCACCTGTGCTGTAATTCACTTATTACAGCCCTACATGCCTTCTGGTGTATAATAAATAGTTCTCCACGAGGAGGATCCTAGGGTTATAAATAGGCAGTTCAG
>NW_006160229.1:5280728-5299930 GCF_000334495.1 Tupaia belangeri chinensis
CAGGGGGTGGTCTTAACTCCTTGCTGTATTATGAAGACTGCCAGAGGCAGCACAGTGCAGCCTGTGAGGTTCCACTGTTCAGAGTTTGAGTAAGCCAAAAGACGTGAAGCCAGTCCCATGGCTCACTAGGCTTGGATCAGTCACGTTGACAAATACTGAAGAACCCGGATGCATCTCAAATACTCCTCCCAAGTGCATGGATTGTTGCCTGCAATACTTGGAGGAGGAAATGTGGGTATTTGCTGCTCTGAGTAAGATTCTCTCGGATCCGCTCACAGACCTCAGGCAAAGGCTGGCCATAAATGGAGCTTGACTCGAAGCATCTTGGTTGGAACAGAAGGTGACTTGAGCATAGATATAATACAGTCCTTGTCTTTTAACACTCAGCTGTTTCCCATTTTCAAGGGTTACCATGTTGTTGCTCATGGTGTAATACCCTTTTTCGGCCCACTGTAGAACTGTAAGGAAGAGGGGAAAACTTGTGGTGAAGTGAAGCAGAGCTTGGCTTACATTCTAACAGAAAATAGGTTTGTGTTGGATAGGAATGAATTTTCAAGGCCCCCTCTAGCCCTCAGAGTCTGTGGAGTAGTTAGGCTAACATATAGGCATGGACTTTAGAGTCATAGAACCGGGTTCCAATCCAGCCTTTATTCAAGTTTTGGCAAGTCCCTTAAGTCTCCCTGAGTGACACAGAGCATATTTCAAAAACTTGTGGCAATTAAATGAAGTAACAGATCACAGGGGGCTTCCTTCTTTCTTTAGAGTTTTTAAAGCTAATTTACCCTTGAACTTAAGAGAGTGAAAATGATTTCAAAATTTTATGTCATAAATCATGCATACAAATTATTTGGACAAAATCCTTGCTAATATTAACACTGATACCTTGCTTGCTTTGAATTTTGCAGAATTGTCAGTTTACCTAACTCAGCTTCAGCACAGAGAAAAGACCCCATTTCTTCCTACCTGATTAAGCTGTTACAAACCCTACCTACCTCCCACAGGAAGGACTAAAATTAGGCAAGGAAGTGTGAAAATAAACTGGGTGTTCATTTCACTGTTGGTTTTGATCTCCTGTTTTAGTGGGCGCCACCAACTTGAAAGTACCTGTATTCTTGTGGCTAAGCCAGAGTACCCACCAACAGTGTGCCATTTTCTCGGTGGAGATGTTGAGTGGGTTCAAAGTAATGTGTATACCCAATTTCAAATCTCAGTTCCCACAGAGCGCTAGACCGATAACAGAGGTAGGGGTTGAGGAGGAGTGAAAGTATTGAAGAGTCTGCTTCCTTGAACTTTCTTTTAAAAATAAAAATAAAAGCCTATTTGGTGGTCTTAGGCCTATCAGGTCACAAGATCATGCATGCTAAAACTCACCTTTTAGTGATAGAGAGGCATTCTGAAATGCCTGACCTATCTGAGCCTTCCAGACCAATCCAGAAAACACATTTCATTAAGATGTTTTCAATTTTGGACTACTTGAGAAGGAAGGGCAGATTCCTTTTTAGTCCACTACATTTACTTTGGTAAATGCTTATGCAATTTTAGGCATTGCTGTGGGATGAAGGGCAAGTTTGCAGCAACATGACCAGGTAGAAATGAGAGACTTAAGACTGGGGTGAGATGTTGCTGTTCTTCCACCTGATTTTCTGCAGATTTACTACGATGTAATCTACAGGATCTTGTAAGATCAGTATCAATCATGAGCCCTTTAGGAGAATCTAGGCTCCATGAAACACCCAGGGGCATGTATTTAGATATAGGTTTTTCTGTTGCTGCTATCCAATCCAAAAGAGAAACTCTCATGTGGATGACCACCCTGGATATGGCAATATAGTGGTGATATTCTTCCATGACTGTATTTTCTGAAAAAGGGATACTTTTAAATAATATTATATATTGTGGAAATAACTGGTATTAATAAGTGGCTTTATTCACCCTTTTGACATTTAAACTACAGGGAAGTAACTACATAATAGCACCTTATATTTGCATAGCACTAGACAGGATAACTTTCTTCCACATGAGCTGATGTGATACTGTGCCACTCTGTGAAGTAGGTCAGGCAGGAAACTGCTAGGTAGGTAAAGGGACTTGCCCAAGGTCACCCAGCAAGTGGGGGTCTTGGTTCTTGAATCCTAATGTTCAAAGCCTCCCTATCTAATGCTCTTATTCCCATACCATGATCCATGGTAACCATGCATGTGCTATACCCATTTGGAAGCTCACATCAAAGACAAAGTGGTATCTCTTTACTCTCTCTTTCTCTCTCTCTCTCTCTCTCTCTCTCTCTCTCTCTCTCACACACACACACACACACACACACACACACACACTGCTTAGAACTACATTTCGGAACACCCTCTGCTGAATTTCTCAAAGACTACTCTATTGCTCTTGCCTTTGTGCAGATGGGGGATTTTATGCTCACATTGCATGTTTTCATCCATTTATCAGATATGACATAGTCTCCAGCACCAGTTATCACCAGCTTCAGATTTGGGGAAAAAAAATCTAAGGGCTAGAATGATGGTGGAATGTATATGGAAATAAAATTGCCCAGAGTTGAAAAGATCACAGTATGTCGTCTGTTGTTACTTCATTGGAAAATCTAACGTCTTGGCACCTATTGATCTTTACAGAATGATTTTACCTTTAATTTCCCTGAGGTTGGCCCCAGTGAGGCTGAGGTTAATCATACAGGGATTGACAGATGGCAGGAAATACCTCCTGAGGCCCATTTTTGCACAGCGAAAAGGGGGTTAGGAGGAGGGATGCCCGCAGCCAGGAGGTCACTACCTGCCATCTCTTCTATGTTCTCAGAATAATGGTCCCTCTGCCTAGTAATTCATCATTTAGAATCAACCATTGAGCAAGAAACATAATGAGAACATCCATTAGATTGCCTCCCACCTCCTTTTGTCCCTCTAAGTCCTATTTGTGCATTTGAGCTCACTTTGAAGACAAAAGAGAGCATATGAGGGGTATATGGGCAGGTTTGTAAATTGGGCCCCAGAGGAAGAGAGGATCCTAATCATTAGGCTGCGTTGCTTTGGCATCCAAGTCTTCCCTTTGGGTGGCTGACATTCAGATGCTATGGGACTTACCAGATGCTGTTTTACTACTGGCCTCACTTATGACATGTGCTGCAATTTGAGGCTCATGGTCACCTGAAATGAAATCGAAAGCAAACTGTCAAGCCAAGGTCATATAAAACTGTTCACAGATTTGATCTGGTTCTATAACAATGGAATAGAGAAAAAATAAGTGAAGAAAAATTGCATAAAAGGAAGGATAGAATGATCTGTATTTCCTCTCACTGAAGGAAAAGTTGGTTTCTAATACCTTAGTAATTGAATTGGCTGTTTCCATCGATCCCATTCCCCTAACAGTTGTTCAGGACTCAATTCCACTTCATGTATATTTACACAGGTTAAAAATACTGGTCTTCAGTAAACAAACTTTGGATCTTGCTTTCAGGAGCAACTCCAAGATTGTGTCTATGCACTTAGGTAGTTATATGCTTATGGTGTCTTAATTTGATCAAGCAACTGGCCAAACTATTGTATTTATCTCTCCTTGTTGCATATGTAAGACGCTTATTCCTTAATTAGATATGCTGATAACCTAAGTGCAGAGATTATGAGGAGGTTTCCTTTTTTTTTTTTTCCCAGTTATGAGCCTGCTGCTGGGCACTTTTTAGGTGTCCTATAAATGTTGAATGAAATTGCACAATGGTCAGTTTGATTAAGCTTACCATCTCTTGAAAGCTGCTAGCCAACCTAATGCGAACTGTCTCCTCAAATTTCCAGCACTAAACTGATAACATGTTACCACTCGACATATCTTGCAGGCATTCTCAACATGAGACCTTCATGGCAATCAGATGCCCCTTTAGTATCCAGACCAATAGTTAAACCAAGATATGAGTATTTTCTTTGTCTCTACTATATTTCTGTATGTATTTGTGTGTGTGTTAAACTCTCACAAGCCAGAGCATCATGTTTACCAAGTTTATGATATAATAACCTCTCTAACAACACCCCCTCTTTCACATACTCTGCTACTCAACTCACTTTAGGCATTGTTATGTTGGTTTTGGGTGTCCAGAAAAGGAGGTAACTGGCTTGGAAAGAGTCAAGGGAGAAACAGTGTAATGCATTGGAGATGTTTAGCCTGTGGAAGAGAAACCTCAGTCAAGGCTTGGGAACAAGATTGCTGTCCTCAATATCTGAACAGCTGATGTATAGGAGAAGAATTAGACTTTGTTTCCTATGGCCCTGAAGAACAGAACTGAGTCTAGCGAGTGGAAAATTATAGGAACCCGTGTTGACTCAAGAGAAAGAAAGACTTCTCTCAAGTAGTATAAAACTCTTACTGTAATGATCAGAGTCATTCAAAGATGGGCCAGACTGCTTTATGAGGTAGAAGGCACCTCATCCCTAGACACGCTTGATCAGAGGTTGGATGGTGGGTGCTACTGTGAAGGTTATTCATGTTCTGGGAAAGGTGCTGGATTTGACAACCAACCAAGTCCCATTCGACATTGAGATGTTCACAATGCTCTGACTTAAAAAACAGGGCAAAGAATAGAACATTGTCACACTGTCACTCATTGATCCCAGAGGTTCCACTGCCCACTGTCCTTAGTGAAAAGCTATTATCATTAAGCAATGAATGCCACTACTACTAAATATGACATTCTTGTCATCTCATTCATTCTTCCCAGATGGTACCAGGTTATATGGTCACTCTGATTAACGTAATGAACCTAATAGCATTCCTTTATACTTGGTATTTTCAGCATTAAAGGAACATAGCCTTCCCAATACATATGTATATACAAAGCCTTTTCAAATCACTGGGTTCAGAGAAGGTGTCAGTTTGACAATTGAGCTCCTGTCTTATTTCCATGGCTGAAAGTTTTCTGATTCAACACTAGATTGTTCAATATGATCAGCCTAAAGTTCCCATTTACTAGTAGTTTTAAGCATCCATAGATATTGACAAATAGGAACCTACCTCTTTGCATTTCAAAGTTTTGTTCTTTCTTCGTCTCCTCTTTGTTTACCAATATGTCCTAAAAGAAGAATTGCCAAAAGTCATTTTGAAAGGGTTTTACAGGTATCATTCATTTGACATCTGTCATTACTCTGTTACCTATTTCTGGTGAGGATTAAGAGATAGACTCAGATCCTGTCATTAATACCATCATATCAATTGGGAGCCCAAGGCTCTGACAGATGAGCTGACAGCCCAGAAAGCCTGGGGGAAAATCTGGAAGCAAAACCTGGGCCTTATTATCTCCATTCCAGTGCTCTCTCCAGACCAGAGGCTACAATACTGACCCTTCCTATGACCCTGACCTCACTGGCTTTGACAGGTATCGACAAATAATGCTGAATAGGGAGATGATTCCTTGAGAACAGTGTATGGAATATTATTAAACATAAAGCATGGTGTGTAATCTCTTAGGAATAGGCAATAGTAAGTTTGGCCTTAGGAGAGAAATCTCAGTGTATGAAAAGATCTTCAGACATTTAAAATTTTGTTATCCCTTTCAATGGACTGAAGAGATTCTCTTGTTGATGGTTACCCTGTAGGGTCTGTATTTATTTAGAATAATCAGCAGATGATTTCTCAGTGCTGCTGACATCCAAAGGCAAATGTAACATTTCATAAAACATGTAAATGCACTCATAAACTTAAGGAAGGATAGAGGTACTTAAAAAAAAACTAATGGACCTTTATAAGCACAGTATGGAAGAAAATGAAGGCTGTAGCTGTATTGTAAAGAAACTGAACAAAACTCCTGGAGGGCCTAGCTGGCCAGTATGAGGTCCCCTAAAGAGTCTGAGACCTAAACCAAGATTAGAAACTGTGAGGTTCTATTCACAGGCTGGGTTCAACTCATTTCATCACTCTATACTTTGAACACAAAGAAGGAAGAAAGACAAAGAACATAGTATTTTCACATCTTCTGACAACCCAAGTCCTGTGCTTTTCCCCTTTCTTGGAATCAGTTGTCCATGGGGCCCTTTCTTTTCATTTCTCCTCTAGAAGGAATTTGTGTTACTACTAAGTGTCTTGCTAAGCTCAGCTCAATTGTCAGATGTGAGGGTGTAAGTCACAGAGCCCCAAGGGTAACCTGGGCCTCTGAATGCTCACATGGGCCGCAGAGCTTCAATTTTCCATTTGAGCTGAAGTGTAGCACTCTGAAAATGCAGTGATAGGAAAATGTTTGTGAGATAACAAGTAAACAAATGACTATTTAGTGTCTTTTCAAAAACTGGAGTGTGATGATCGAGGTTGAGATACTTCTGGTCTAGGTGGTTGCACTGATGTCAGGGGCTGGCTATGGTGAAAATGTGAAGTCAGCAAAGCTTGTCTTTTATGCACTCAGCCCTGCTTTTCTGTGAACTTTCCCCTAGCCACACTCCTCAGGCCCCCCCCTTTTTTCATGTTTTATTACCCATCTCAACTGAAAGCCTTTTTAAAGTTGACTTTCAGAAAATCTGGGATTCATTATTGCTCTCTTAGTGGAAACTCTATGTGGCAGTTATGGACAGTTTGCCCTTTAAGTCGAAAAGGAAATGCTCTGACTCTATGGAAGGCGTCTTGAGTATCGATGTGCAGATAAATCATGAAACGCGTCATTGTAGCAGGGTGTGGGGTGGGTAGTAAGCTTTAGTGCGAAATTATGTTATTCAAAATGGTGCCTCTGCATATTCTATAATAATATAAGCCCCAACTCCATCTTCCCCCAGAGTGATAGCTTGGTGCTACCTGCCTCCAGAGATAATATGCTCCTTGTCACTAAAGATTGGGTGACCACTCGGTATAGTAAGGGACAGTGAAGAGAAGACTGAAGTTCTCAATTGAGAATTGGATCTGATGAGTTCTAAGACTACATGAAGTCCTATGACTCAAAGCCCCCAGATTCAAGTCTGATGTTGCTCTGGACCGATCATACTGTGGCTCAGAAAGCATTAGCTGCATCAGCTAGCATTAGCTGAGCAAAACCAAATGCAATCTGGGGTTGTGCTATCATTGACCTACTGGCTTAAAAAATAATAAAGTCCAAAATACTGTTTTAGAAGAGAAATTTGGGAGAATGGCTATTGAAAAGAGGGTTGCTCATTGGAGGAGGATTGGGTACCTGGAGGATTAACCATTATGTATACTCCAGGTTTAGACGGCCTTGACCTAGGGTTCCACACCATCTGCAATAGAGGCAAGGGACCTCCTTGGTCACATATAAGGAGATCACTAGGGTCCCATTAACATGCTGAGAATGTCTGCCTTTTTGGAGTACAAAATCTCAGAGGTGTCACTTTCCTCATGCAAGCACAAGCAGGGAGGCCAAACCAGCTATTACCCTTACTCCTATCCTGGGTAGCTAATTTTTGGAACCTTTATATATTCCACCTGAAATAAAGATGTGAGAATTGGCAGTTCAGCTACAAATCTTTCAGTAAGAAAGAGAGGAAGGGAAAAAAACCCAACAGGGTGCTCTCACTACCATTGGAGGGAACTATAACGATCGCGTAATTACAGAATGTCGGAGCTGGTAGATCCCTTACAGATAACCTCAGCTCTCTCTAGTTATAGATGAGAAAACTGAGGCTCAGAGAAGTGAAATCATTTGGCCAAGGCCACATGGCCAAACACATTCAATATGCTATTTGAATTAATAACCAATGGTTTTGAAAGTGCCTCTTTTCACATTTAAGTTGACAATACCTCTCAATACCCTATAATACTAATCAGACTCTTCAAAGAATTAGAGAAACTCAAATTATTTTCTGAGCTGGCCAGTCTTGTAAATAAAAGGTTAGGAGTTTCTTTTAAAAACCTAGATTACTGTAAAGAATTCAAAAGCCAGTGGAAGACCGATACCTCATTCTGATCCCCCTCATAGGTAACTCAGGAGTAAGTTCTCAGAGTCTTCACTACTGGGTTAACATCAGTGACAGCACAGGATGGGAATAAGCTCAGAAATAAGGTCTTAAGCCCTTTACTCCCACACTAAATTACACATCATCTACATGTGAAAACTAATTCCTGTTGGTTAATCCACATACTCATTCACCTGGCTGAGAGCTGCCCTCTATGTGGAATGCTGTTTCCTAGACATGACCCCTAAGTGAGTTTAGGGCAAAGGGTGTTTGACTCTGTTTTATGAGAGGCAAATGGGTAGAAAGAATTTTGATGTTCTGTCTTGAAGGAGCCCCTAGACCCCATGTCTGCTATGATGGAATTAATGTAAGTGTTCTAAAAAAAATCTCACTTTAGGTACCTATTATTGGTCTCAGTCACTACAACCACTTCATGCTGGCTGCCAGCCTGGTGGACTAGAACACTTCAAATCCTCTCTGCCTTTTGTCATAACTGTCCCTAGAGTAGACTGACTTCATGAGCAGGTGGTATTAAAGGGGATCTGGTTTAAATGGCACTGAGAATGCCCATTCCCCAATCCCATACTTCTCCCCACAACAAAGGGGAAAGAGCTCCCTTTCACAGCCCCTGAGTTCCATCATTGGGGAAGCACCGGAGACTGCGTCAGTCTACTACATGTCATAGTAAAGGCAATACCTTCACTAGTGGCCTGCCAACACAGCAGTGGTCAGTGGTTTCCCTGAGAAATGGAGATCAGAGCATGAGTCCCCAGTGGGAAGACATCGGGTTTAGATGGGAAGACATGGAAATATGAAATCCGAACTTGGTGCACGTCATAATTTTGCCCAGCGTCAGCTGTATGCGTGAGCTCGTGAGTGTCTGTGAATATGCCCATAAGAGTGTTTATTTCCTCCCCCCCCAAAAAAAGAACCTCTTTTTGTTCTTATCAAGTAAGAATATAAACACTTTTAACTTTCCTTTTCCTCTTAACATAGGGCATTGGCTTCCATTTTGCTTTTTTTTCGATTCACTCTCACACATACACATCCATACTCATAAATATATGAGGGGACTTCAAACAGTTCATGGACAAATGCAATTAAAGTATGAGTTTACTTCAGCGCAAAGTAATTTTGAAATCCATGCTGAGTTTTTTCATAATGTGCATTTTCTATGAACATTTTGAAGACCTCTCCTATGTATGCATGAGTATGTATATACAGTTAAACGTGTATATATACATATCTATAAATGTGTGTGTGTGTATGTGTGTATCACAAATATTTGCATTTTTACACTGTCGAGGTCTAGTCGCCCAACCTGGCAAATGGAGTAAAACTTTTCAATGACCCTTTTACCAACAACGAAGCTCTTTACCTTGAAGAAGCCTTCAAACCGGCTTTTAATTTCCTCACAGTTCAATAAGGATAAGGACCCATCTCCTTTGTTGCATCTTTGTATCGTTTTCATGAATACAAAATCTTCATGAAGATTCCTTTCATCTTCGATCTAGTTTGAAATAACAGGGATATGGGAAATGTCACTCTGAAGGAGAATGCAGCTAATGGCGTCTGCCTCCCATTCACTTCCACAATATTGATAAAAAGAGAAGGACTTTGGAGGCATAAATGGGAATGACAAGTTATTATACTGAATTATTGCTATTGGGTATTTGCAGTTTAAAAATACTGCAAAACCAGTGACTAAGGTATCATATATTATCTGAAACCCTAGGTAGAAATCACAGCAGTTCTAATGAACTTTCATCACAACGTGTCCATTTTTTCACTATGCCAAGCAACAATATTCTATAATTGTCATATTTCCCATTGTTCCAATTATGATTAGTCGCTATAAATACCAGCCTATAAAATAGTTTTCTGCTGGGCTAATGTGCTTACTTCATTTTACTGTTTATGAGGCGGTGCTTTATAAAAAAGAAGTTAATTTGCAATGCCACATATGTCAATTAACTTCTGTTCTAATTACCTGTCTCTCTTGTTCTAACTATTGCTCTCTTTCGTTCTAACTTTAGTATTTGTAGAAAACATTTGCATTTTGAAAGAAATCATCTTCCATCCCAAAGTTAATGAGATAGTATATCCTCCAGTGTCTTAGAATGATTAAACATATGGAATTCATAGGCATCATAAATTAATTTTGTGCCATTTTATTGTTTTAAGAACAGATTTTTTTAGACTGATAATAAGATCGGTTGGCTGACAGCTTTCACTGCCAATAAGAGTACATCTAAATGCTGTGGGAAATTTGATTCTACTCAAGTTACTATTTCTCCTTTAGAGACTAGGCCTATGTTCAGGCATTTGATTGACAGAGCCCACCAGGTCAAACATAAATAAACAAACATCCAGACCCAGAACCCTTCAGCGGTGGGGTTTTTCGCAGCAGTAAAACCTACAATTTGAGACACCCAGTGGATCACCTCAATCCCTCACCTTATCCTGATGGAAAGCATCATAGCTTTAATTGTAGGTCTGCTCCCCAAGACAGGACACACAAGCATCCCTGAGAAAATTCCAGATGCTGTCCAGTCACATTTCCCATATCCAGACCTTTAGGAACAGCCAGTTAATTGATCAACTTTCTCCTTTTCATCTATGATTGGTATTTTGTCAACATAGTCAATAAAATCCCTCAGTGGAACCGGACAAGTACACGGAAACAGGATAAATTCTGATGGTCATCTTTTCCTAAGTATATAAAACAACCTACTAATTTACTCTACTCTTTTGCTCTTGTAAGTCAAACCATTTAAAAATGTAAAACATCTCAGAGGAAAACCGAGCAATTTTCAAATATAACCAGTGTTTGAAGAATTATATAGAAATCTGCTTTTACAAAAAGACTGCAAATTCTGGGATTTAGTCATCTGTAGGTTAATCGGAGGCACTATGAATTTTCAGATCCAATTTATGCTCTCCTTCCCTGCTTGTAAATTTAAAGAAAAATGTCTCCATCGGAAAAGTAAAGCTTACTTTTTAAGCAAAACTTTAACAAATAATTACAGTTAGTACCTAAATAGGCACTGTTCTAAGCTCTTTAAAAGGCTAAATACATTTAATCTACGAGGTAGTTAACATTACTATCTCTATTGCTCAGATATGGAAACTGAAGCATAGAAATCTAAAATAACTTGCCTCAGGATCACAGAGCTGGTAGGGGCAAAGTCAAGATTTGAACCCAAGCAGTCTGATTCTAAATCCCAAGATCATAACTAGATTTAAGAATATGAGACTTCACTCACTAGACCGCAACCATAATACAAAACCATATATCTAGTTTTGCCATCGTTCATCATTTGGGTAGAACTAAAACCAACCTATCCCCAAATCAATACGGACTCCAAATTTAGTTAATAAAAACAAGTGGTTCACCTTACCTTGTCCAACCTTCTAAGAAGATACACAGCAAAGAGTGCCGACCCAATAATTTGGGTGATAACAAAAATGGTAAGTAAATACATAAAAATTTTCATGCTGACAGGAGGTCCAGTGGCCACAGATCGGGGAGAAGATTGGCTGTACGTTTCGATCATGCTGTGTTAAAGTTGAAATGGTATCTTCTGACGGAGAGGATGGCGGAGGCAGCATGAGAAGACTGTCAAAGTGGCCACCTTACCCAGGATTAGTTAAGAGCACACAATCGTCGCAGCCCACACTTCCTGGAAAATGTGCTTCGTAGTATTCTCTCCTAGCAAAAAAGTTACGTAAAGGTTTTTTTTTTTTTTTTCTCTCTAAATTATACCCATATCATTCACTTCCAGGCTTTCCTTTTTTTAGTAAAGAAGAAACAAGTTTCTTCTTCCATACATTCATTCTTGCCTTGAAATGTCATCGACTTAACAGACAATGGCAGTATTTTCCTATTGCTGTCTAACTTTCTGGGTTCACCAGTTTCAAGGAAAGTGACAAATTCATCCACTAGCAACAGACTTATTTCATTTTCAATCTTACTCATATAAAGTGGGAACCTGGCATATGGGGAGAGAAACAAATGTCAACAAAAGTTTGGATAGATTTTTTGACTAGTAGGCCACCATCTAATTGCTTCTCAGGAACTTTACTTCTTTAATCTTTAAATTCAATGAAATCCTGTCACCTCATCAAGTCAAGTCTGCATGGCATAAAGCAAGAAAGAGTACTGGCAATTATCAAACAAAATTTAGCTGGAAAGATAACGCAAGAAAAATGAATTTCTCAAAGGCAAAGATAAATAAGATTTTGAGAGAAATCAGGCCAAAATGTTGGAATTGCGGTAAAAGTAGGAATGTTAGTTTCACTTAGTTGACTTGCTTGACTACACTGTTCCATCCCATTAGAAAATGGCTTATGTTCTGGACCAGCAGTTGGTGTAATGGCTATGTCGCTGGACTTCCGTGTAGTCAACTATGGTTCCAGTCCTGGACCCAGTGGCTTAAACTTATGCCAGGTGCGTGTGCGTGCATGCCCAAGATCCTGTGAGGAGAATGGAGGAGAAGGAATTGTGGCGTGGCCATCCCCCCGGGGGTTATTTCTCACTTTCTGTCTCTCTGTGTCTTTCTAGCGAGCACACGTGCCCTATAGCAAAAATCTCTCCAAAAGAAAAAAGAAAATGGCTTATGTTGCTGTAACACTGCAGAACAGGGAACACACAAATGCTTTAGTTAAGAGGCCTGGATTCTAACAAATCACTCCCTTCCTCTAGAGCTCAGTTTCTTCATATTCAAAGGGGCCAGTTGCACTTACCTTTCCTATCCCACAGGCTGTTGTGAAAATTGAATAAAAATGTTCATGAAAGAGATTTGAAATGTGTTAAACAGTAGAAAACACATCCTGAATTTTTGGAATTTGCTTAGCCAGTGCATGAGTTTTCCAGATAATTGTCAACTTCTTATACAATGGTTAAAAAAAACAAAAACCAAAACAAAACACAATAACAACATCAAAAATAACCGAAGTCTTGGCTAGAAATTGAATCATTGAGGTGTAAGGATTACACATTTCTGAACAGTAACTGTATCATCTTATCAGATAGCCTTCGAACTAAAAGCATCTATGGAAATCCCTACCCCATATCCCAATCTGATCTAGAAACTACGGTAAGATTGCTTTGGTGATTCCTATAAAATTGTTTTTAGAGACAAATAGGAAATGTAAAACTGCTCTGACAGGCATGCTGTCTGTATACTTAGCACCTGCCTTCTTCCCCACCCACGCCCCAGCATCCTGTCCTGGACCCAGATCTGTGTAGCTTTTCACTACATCTGCCAAGTAGGTGGCTTCAATGCACGTGATAAACTTTGATCAGTCAAGTCAGAGGCTTCAGTTCTTAGACAAGTAACCTTAGTTCCACTGAAGGAAAATTATCACAAGAGCCAAAATAGGCTCAAGGACTTCTCCAAGGCCAGTTTCATACAATTGCAGAATGCCAGAGCTGCAAAGGCCCTGTAATCAGCTTAGATGGAGAGGATGCTGAAGGGACCACAAGATGCAATGTCAGGATTTGTTCATGAGATCAACTTCACAAAAAAATCATTGGCCAATCTCCCTGCCTCCACTTCCGATCTCCGGCCTCCTTCAGTCTGACCTTCTGCCCACAATATTTTCCTGAAATAGTTCCCATCATGAGTTTTACAGCTCAATAATGGCTTTGGCTGAATACTTTTGAGTTCTTTTTTTTTTTTTTGGTGGTCTCTCTTCTTTTGTTGACCTATGACCTGTTGTTATCCTTCTGAATACCCTGTCCTATTCAATTCTATACCATCATATTATGGGCTTTGCCTTTCAGAATCCTTCTTCATATGATCCCTTTAAAATACTGGTATTCCCTACCCCTTCTCTTCTCCTCTCAGTTCTGCTCCCTTCCTTTCTTCTCTCCTCCACTCTCCTCCCAGCTAATTGCCCAGGCCAGGGACCTGGGAGTCACTCATTATTTCTTCTCTTTTGCCCCAGATTGCTCCCTGGAACTGATGGCTTATTATTCCCAAAAGCTTCTTGATTGCCACCACTTCTCTCTACCCCCACTCCCCTAACACCTAGTACAGGTCCACATATCCTCTTGTTTGTAGATTACTGAACGGTACCATCCTAATATACCCCCTGACTTCCCTTCCATCCGTACCCCACCCATCATCCACACAGCCAGAAGAATGTTAATTCTGAATCTTATCATTGGCAATATTATCATAATCTGATTTGACTCCCTAACACTCTGTCCCAGACCCAAGGAAGCATATTGACATAGTGCCCTGGCATGATCAACCTGAATAGGATTAGCTTGAGAATGTTTGTACTTCAGTCCTTGAAGCCTCCTCTTTTTCCTGCTCTTCTTCTGCATGGTCCTTTGGCTTGGAGCAATAACTGGCTACCTTTCCAGCTTCCAAACCTTTCTCCATTTTCTCATTTCTCAATTAATCAGAAGTCCTATGGGTCAGGACTGCCCATATCTATCTTTTCCTAGTAAGGAGTGGGCTGGTCATGGTGCTGGGGCCTTTTTAAAATATCTTCAGCTGCCTAACATACAGAAATGATCCTCAAACTTAGTTTTCAATAGGTTTGTAGATCCATGGAGTGCATGAAAATGTAACCATAATAAAATAATAACTATATTTGTCTTAGTTTACAGAAATAATTAAGTTAATGGGCTGAATGATCTTTTCTGTTTTCTGACATAGAATTTTCTTAAATCTCTGTCACCCTCTTCTAGTACTGCTTTTCTGCTGGTTGGTGATTGATCCCTAGCAACTAAATATTGAAGGGAACATTTAAAAAAAATGAACAACAATGGATCATACTTCAGCAGGTTGTTTTTGGTGTGAATATGCTTGTGGTTGTGATTTTATATTGATAACCTAGAACACAGTCATAGTTTCTGCTAGGAAAATGATTTCCAGTACATAGGAAAGAGTTAAATATATAAGCATTTTGTTTCTTCTATAAAAGGCTTCACACAGACTCTTTTCCCTGAATATGTCTAGAAAAACTCTAGCCTAGAGGATAGAGTCTCAATTCTTCGTAAACCAAATGAGCTGACTCCTGCCCACATTTCTCTCCTCATTCCACCACTCATTAATGCTCAACCCCGAGCATCAAGCATAATTAAGCTGGTTTTACTTCCCTAAATGTGCTGCTTATGCATGCTGTTTCCTGTGCACAGACTGATTCCCTCCTCTCTTACCCATTAATGTAGAAGTGAAATGTCCCCTTCCAGCCAACCAGTTGCCCTATTCTTTGTTTAATCTGTTACAGCATTTGCCACATCACCTAACTGACTAGTTCGTTTTGTCTACCATTAGCTCCTAGAAGAAAGAGACACATTTTTTTGAAATCTCAGAATCCATGGTTCCTGACACATGGTAAGGAATTAATAAATGTTTGCCAAGTTACTAAATTGTCTTTTAAGGGGATAGAAGGGGAGGTCGTAAAACATTCTAACCCGGTAGGATAACACTGGGCAGCCTTTCTAGCGATGCAAATAATAATACATTTAAAATTTCTTCTATTACTTTAATTATTTCTTTTTTCTCTGGAGTCAGTTCCATTTATTTATTCTGGTCTCTCTCTTTCATGTTCATAGTTTTCCTCAAATGTCTGGTGATCTTTAGTTGTCTGAATATATTTATGAATGAAAAACTGTGCTGGTTATCATGGGTAGATGGCACGGGTTTCCCCTGTAATTGGTGTTAGTCTGTTTCCCAACAAACTCTGGAATGAAAGTGCTGACTGTGGGTTCTGTTTAAGCGGGTAAGGACTGTCAACAGGCAGGCTTCCCTTTAGGTTCTGTGGTTGGAGAGACAGGAAGACCAGGGACCCCCACTGCTGATAAAGAAAAGAGGGTTTTTCTCTGGGGGTGGAGCCCTTCACCAGGTTTCATTCTCACCTAGGGCTGGCTTTCCTTTTGTTTTCTTACTCCCATTTGTTGAGGAAGTCGCAGCACTCTCCCTAGAGCCCTTCCCAGGCAACTTTAGCCAGAGAGTAAAGGCCAAATGTGGCTGCTAACAAATGGTCCACTGGGGGAAGGGAGAAAGGGGAAAAAGGCTCTCCCTGTCCCAGCTGTTTCTACTACAGCTCTTTAATGAGTTAACCTAATTAATTGCTTGTTAGCCTATCGCTGCTCTCCACATTTATTTTCTTTGAGATTGGCATTTCTTTGAGAAAACATACTTTGACTTTGATGCCTTGAATTGCAACATTTTCTGCTCCATTTTTCTATTAGTCTTAAATTCATTGCCTTTCTTGCTTCCTGGTATTCCTCAAAATTTATGTTTCCATTGAGACCACCTTTTCTTGTTTCCCATAGTGTTTGTGGTTCCTTTCTTTTTACATTTACTTTTGATAAAGTAATACATTGACAAACTTAAAAATGTAAGATACAAAAGATTATGCAATGCAGTTTTCCTTCTACTCCTTCCTGATCTTCCATGTCAATCGCTGTTGTCAGTTTCTTAGGTCTCTCCCAGAGATACTTTTAAACTCCTTTAAGGATATTCCCTTTCAAGTCCTTTTTCTTTTCTTTTCTTTTTTCTTATCTTTACCTTTTTTTTCCTTTTCTTTTAAGTTGACACAGGGGATATGACCTCACCAGAGACAGAGAAGAAGAGAAATATTGAGAAAGTACCCCCCAAACAGGGCCTGGTCAAGCCACAATCATTTTTTCCTTCCATTTCTTCATCTCAACAGAATTTAGGGCATGTAGATACATGTGCTCAGCATGGTTTTCAAGCCACAGGAACCAGCTGATTGTGCATAGGTCTTAACTGCTGTGCGGTGGGGCTGTACCTTCATGAACTTTTTGAAGAACTCCCATATATATGAGAGATTGTCCTGTGTGGGCAAAATGCTCCTTCATTCCTTTTTTACAACTGCGTAGTATAACATTGTATGAATGATACACTATAATTTATTTAACTAGCCCTATACTTATGAACATATAGGTTGTTTCCAGTCACAGTAGAAAATGCTGCAAGAAACCCATGCTTACTCTTTTTTGCTTGTTTGTTTACTACAGGGCTTGTTCACTAACCACGGAGAGAGAGAGAGAGAGAAATCATCTCCTGGGAGGGTGGCTATGCCACATTCCCTCTTCCTCCATTTTCTGCTTGGGACTTGAGGCATGCATGCTCACATGTCTGACAAGTTTTTCAAGCTACCACAGTTGCCCGTGTGGGATGCAGCCACCTTAACCACCATGCCACTTGAATGGCTCTGCTTACTCCATTTTTAAAGTTTCTTTTCATACGTTTTCTTTTCTTTTTTTGAGAGAGAGAATTTATTTGTATTTATTTATTTATTTATTGTGATAGGGTGTGTGTACTCACCAGAGGAAGACAGAGACACAGAAAGTGAGAGAGACAGAGAGCGAGAAATCAACCCCCTTCCCCTCCACAGAGGGCAGGCCAGGTTGCAAATCCCTTTTCCTCCATTGTCCTAACAGGATTTAGGGCATGCATGCACACATGCCCAGCTTGAGTTTCAAGCTGCCAGGTCCAGTGGTCAAACTGCAGCCGGCCATGTAGGAGTCCAGCGACTTAACCGCTACATCATCTGCTGGCCCCGTACATTTTCATGGGATCCTGGAAGGCTATAATTTGCATACATTTTAACACTGACCAATCACCATGTTAACCTAAATACATCACAGTCAAAGAAAGATGATTTAAGAGTTATTGTTTATTTTTCCAGTGGTCAGATTGGTGCACATATATTATTTGTGTCACACACTCTTCAAAACCAGGCATTACATTTAAAGCTTCCAATGCTAAATCCTATCTGGCCTTAAGGATTTTGGTTGCACTTTGTGGGATTCTCCACATGGGTCTGCAGCAGAAAGCCAAAAAGAAGATGTGATCTCTGGCACCCTCATCCAAGATGCTGCATTTGTTGTCTAGATTGTTAAGAATCAATTTCTGGAGACTTGAGATTTTTATCATGAAATTTGAATCAGCTGATTTGTTCAATTCACCATTCATTGAGTGCCTACTGGGGGCCAGGTGCTGAGCTGGACCCTGGGGATACAAAGAAAAAAGGTGATAGTCTCTGCCTTGCCTGGAGCTCCCAGTTCAGAGAAGCTGATCAATACATGAGCAGACAACCATAGACAATGTGAAAAGTGCCACAGTGGAGGTGAACACAGAATGTTGTGGTCTCATTAAGCATGAGTATCTCCCAAGCCAGGGGACTGGGATGCCAGGGATATCAGGATATCTCTGGGAGAAGACACCTGTCATAATTTTGCGTCCTAACTTACAGCACTTCACTGACAAGTTTCAGCATTCAGTATCCATCTGCTGACCTTAGCTCATCTAGTCTGGAATTTTCCACCCTTTTTCATTCTATAGAAGTCTTCTAGTTGGCTAACACTATAAAGGCCTGGGAGGAGTGCAATGAGGGGTGGAGTTGAGGATAATCATCACCAGCATGGATGAGTGCGGTTGGCAACAGGGATGTTTGATATGTTGGCTTGGTTTGGGTATTCTTTTTTTTTTTAATGAAATTTTTGCTTTAGGGCACATGTGCTTGCCGTAGAGAGAGACAGAGAGACAGAAAGCATCCCCAGTGGGGGTAGAGGTGGGGCGGGGGGGAGCCGGGATGGCCATGCCATAATCCCTTCTCCATTTTACTCTGGGGATTTTGGGCATGCACACACACATGCCTGGCGTGAGTTTTAAGCCACCAAGAATAGGACTCAAACCACAGTCGATTACGTGGGAGTCCAGAGACTTAACCATTATTCTATCTGCTGGTCCCAGGGTATTAGTTTTGGTAGTGTGACCAGAATCTTCAATCTCCATTTCTGCCCGCTGCCTACCTCCATCCTAGGTCCCTAAAGTGAACTTCTTGGCACATGCTCACTCTTTGTTTCTGATTTGTGGTTGCTCTCACCCTACTCCCAATCTGTGTAAGAATGAAAGCTACATTTATTGATTTACTTCAATAGATAGATGAGAAATGCAGATAATAGTGGCTACTGCTAGGAAGCAGAACTAGGGTGTATGGGATAAGTTTTACTTTTTGCTCTATATCCTATGTGGTCTTTGCATTCTTTTTATAATGAGCATAGTTTACTTTTATGTTAATTTATTTTTGACAAACTTTTTTCTTTTTTCTTTTTTTGGAGAGGCTTTTGCCATAGGGTGCGTGCGCTTGCCAGAAAGACAGAGAGAGACAGGGAACAGCAGTTTGCGTAATGGCTATGTCGCTGGACTCCCATGTAGTCCACTGCGGTTCAAGTCCTGGACCCGGTGGCTTAAACTCACGCCGGGTGCGTGTGTGTGCGTGCCCAAGATCCCGAGAGGAGAATGGAGGAGAAGG
>NW_006160229.1:5299977-5312042 GCF_000334495.1 Tupaia belangeri chinensis
TCTCCTCTCAGGATCTTGGGCACGCATGCACACGAGCCCAGTGTGAGTTTTAAGCCACTGGGTCTGGGACTCGAACCACAGTGGACTACATGAGAGTCCAGCGACATAGTCATTATGTTAATTGCTGGTCCCTGACAAACTTTTCATCAAAATAAACCTTTATGTACAAAAACAGTACAAGTTCTAGACTTAATGAATTTTCAAAAACACACTCATTGTTGTCATCCCCCAGCTCATAGAATTGTATTGCTATATCAGAAGCCCCGTCTCTCATCTCTTCTCCCTTCTATCACCAAAGACTGATTTTGGCTGAGCATCCCAATAGTTCCTTATCCTATTAGCACTGGGTATCACTGATATTTATCTTAGTCATCCTAGTAGATCTGTAGCATTATCTCCTTTTGGTTTTGATTTGTGTTTCCCTAATGGCTAATGATGTTGAATATCTTTGCATGTGCTCATTTGCCATCCTTATGTCCTCCTTGGTGGTAAGATCTTTTATAATTATATGACATGCTCTCTTTTTTATTGTTTAAAAATAATAGCACTCATAAATGAAATTATACAAAATTATAAGAAATATTTTGGACATTATCTTTAAAATTCAGTATTTTGAAATGTTGAAAGTTGTTTGTAAACTGTCAAGAATTATGGAGTATGAGCTAACGATGTGTAAAGTAAATGTTTGTGAAAAAATGTAAAAATAAATAATTAAATGAAAAAAAAAACATTAATAAAATAATAGCACTGATAGCCTGACTGGGGAATATTCTTTGAGTGTAAGAATCCTTTCACAAGAGGAAGATTAGGGTGGAGGAAATAGAGTTTGGTAGCAGATATGCCAAACTACTCCTCTCACTGTGAGATCTTAAGCAAATGATTAACCTCTTTGGACCTTAGTTGATTTGTCTATAAAGCAGGGATAATAATAATTTCTGCTTTATAGAGTTGGCCTGAGTATCGGATGAGAAAATTATGTAAGGCCCTCTAGTCCATGCCAGGCACAGTAAATGTTCATCAGCATTCTCTCTTCCCTTGGGAGAAAGCCTAGAAGGGCGGCAAGGGAGAGAAGCTTGCCCTTAAGGCAGTCAGTGGCGTAGGAGCTGAGAGAGAATGTGTGACTGACTCCCCTTTCTCTGGCCTTGTGGAAAAGAACTCCAGAGTTCTGTCCTAGAGACAGGATTCTGTTTCCTCACCCATGGCTGTCCACTACCCACCTAAACACAGCACAGCAGGAACATATTACTTTGAAGAGAATTCTAGAAAAAATTTCTGGTCATAACTAGACTCTGTTGCACCCCTTTGTCTGACTTGAACTCCTATTGCTGTGTGTCTAGCAGAAGGGCACAAGCTCCAATGGCATCTTTCTATATATAGTCATCCTTCAGTATCTGCTGAGGATTGATTCTAGGACCCCTTCAGATTCTGAAATCTGCATATGCTCAAGTCCCTTACATAAAATGGTGTAGAATTTGCACATAACTTAGGCACAGCTTCCTGTATACTTTAAAACATCTCGATTACTTTTAACATCTAATAAAATATAGATGCTATGTAAATAATTGTCTTACTGTGTTGTTTATGAAACAATGATAAAGGGGAAAAGTCTATACATGTTCAGAATATTTTTAGACTATTTTTGACCCATGGTTGGTTGAATATGCAGATGTAGAACCCATGAACCTAAAGGGCCAATTAAATCCCCAAAGGTTCTCCCATTGATATTTCTCATGGCAAGACAGCCTGAGAGGCTTATGACTGACACTAAGTAGTCAATATCCTTTCAGCAAATATTTGCCCAGCACTTAGCAAGCACTAGGCCCTCTGATAGGTCTGGCAATCCAAAATGAAAAAGGAAGTTCTTTGTCGAAAATGATGAATATGACATCCTTGATTTGACTGTCACATACCTTATGCATGCTTTGAAAATCCATGCTGTGCCCTACAAAGATGTACAACAATTAAATGTAAATAAGAAATTATAAAAGAAACTAAAATAGAAAAAAATAGAGATGATCTGTAGCAAAGCAGACTGGAATACGAGAATTTAAATGGTATAACTCATGGATGTATGTTGAAGCAGAGGATTTGTTAGACTACAGTGAAATAAATTTGAAGGAAAAGATACTGGATTACTTGGAAGTACATAGCTAAAAGTTCATGTATTATCTTAGAAAGAAAGAAAGAACTGCTAGATAAGGAGATAGAAAAGTCAGGAGCCTACCACAGTGCACAGGTAAGCAAGACCATAGAGAAGTACAGGAAGTTTTGGAACCATAGACAAGAAATGAGGGTGAAAAGACGAGGGCAAGGGAAGGCTTCCTGGAAGAGGTAACATCAGAACCCTGAGGGAACTTTGTGGGTGAGAAAAGAATGCATTCCATGTACAGGGACTAGCATATGGACCCAGAGGCTAGATTGAAACTCTCCTCCTAAAAGTGCATGCTCAGGACCAAACGCTTGCTCTGGGCTCTGCATTTCATGTTTTCCCCAGGGGCCATTAATGTCAAGACTTTTCAGGAAAAAAAAAAATTCTGGGGCAAAGGATTCCAGGGATCAAGTGCTTTGTGGGTGGATACATTATTGCTCCCCATTTTCCTTTAAAACTCTACCTGACACGATTGAACTTTTAAGACTTGTCTGTGTGGTTCTAGCCCCTTTTTCCCCCTCTACTGTAGCCTCAGCTTGCCTCCTGCATCAGTCCCAGAGTTCCAGAACACTGATAGGTTAACTCTTAGTCCCTATGCACACAAATCCCTTTCACCCAGCCTTCTCTGGACCCACACTCCCAACTCAGTTTTAGTTCCTTAGGTTTTTGCTGTTTGGAGCATGTGCTCATCAGAGAGAGACAGAGAGAGGGAAAGTGAGAAATCACCCCCCCCAGAGGGATCACCACGGAGTAATCCCTTTTCCTCCATTCTCTTCTCTGGATTTTGGGCACACTTGTACATGTACCTAGCATGTTGTTTAAGCCGCTGGGTCTGGGACCTGAACCATGGTCGACCATGTGAGAATCCAGCACCTTAAACACCAAGCCATCTGCTGCCCCCCTCCCATTCTAACTCTTTCTGATCTCTCTCTCTAAACTTCCAATTTCTATCCCCAGGGTGCTTTCTTTTCAGGTCTGAGCCCTGGCTTAGGCAGTTCCTTGCTGATCTCTTCTGGAGTCTGTTCCTGACAACACTTTGGGGTATTTCTGACAACCCCTTGGGCTGTTTCTGAAATGAGCCCTGTACCCCTAATTCATTTCTTAGGTACTCTCACAGAAAACCATCTTCTTAGTGGGGCCCCGACTCAGGAGACCTCTAGTTATCCCAGTTTCTCCTGGGACCAGTCCCATTGTTTCCTAAGTGGAGAAACTGAGGCTCAGAGAAAGGAAATGACTTACCAAGGCTGTGCAGCAAGTTGATGGCAGAAGCAAGACTAGCCCAGGCCTCCTGACTTCCAGCCCAAAGCTCTTTTTCAGGCATCAGGCTCCGGTCTTCAAGCCGGCGTCGGCTCCCACCCACTGACTGCACTGTGCACCCATCTCTGGTAGCACTTCCTTCCTGAGCCTTTTTATTAAAACCGAAGCCGGCCCGTCCAGGTTTCTGACTCAGCAGCCTAACAAAGAGCATCCAGCCATGTCTGCATATGATTAAGTGGATGCCAGGTGCAGGAAACATTTTTTTTTTCCTGGCTGGGGAGGGGGTTTCAAAAGGAGATGAAAAGATTCAATTAAATAGTAAGATCTGAATGGAAGATATTATTACAGCACAAAATATACCATGGGTTATTACTTGATACCTCAGTGTCATAAATATGTATAATATACTATTCAAGTAAAATTCTTCATGATTACCTTATACCACACAAATAAATACTTTCGTTTATATACATTCTACTTCATCTTTTTTTCTGAGACAGTTTAAAACAGAGAGTGAACATAGGTCAGAAATTACATTATGCAGACATGAAAATAATTAATCTATGACTACAAACTCATTTTATTAGAAATAAAATCAACGGGACTGGGGAGAAATGTTCACATATTGAAATGCTCACATTGTAAGCTAAACAATGTGATTGAATGTATATAAAAAATAAATTAAAAAATTAAAAAAAGGAAAAACAGGATGAGATGGACAAATTCCTGGGCACATATACGATTAACTCAGGAGGACATAGAAAGCCTGAACAGACCTATAACAAGCCATGAGATTTAATCAGTAATAAATAACCTCCCAACAAATAAAAGCTCAGGTCCTGATGGCTTCGGTTCTGAATTCTACAAAACATAGGGCCAGCAGGTGACATGGTGGTTAAGGCACTGGACATTCCCACATGGCTGACCACAGTTGAAGTCCTGGACCTGGTGACTTGCTTTCTCACTTTCCTTCTCTCTGTGTGTCTGTCTTTCTCTGGTCAGATTAAGATAAATGAATGAATAAATAAAATTTTAAAAAAAGAAAGAAAATCATCCAAAATGTGATCTCATAGAAGTTATGCTGGCTATAATATTCTCCTCAATAGCTAAATAATGTAAATAGTCAATAACCAAGAATAGAAATGTACCAGATGTTAGATCAAAATGTATTTTGGGCCAGCAGGTGGTGTGGAGGTTAAGGAAGCTAGAGCCCACATGGCCAACTACACAGTTCAAATCTCAGACCCGGTGGCTTGAAAATCACATCAGGCATATGTGTGTACGTGCCCAACATCCCAAGAGGAGAGTGGAGGACAAAGGATTGTGATGTGGTCATGCCCTCTGGGGGTTGCTTTCTCACTTTCCTTCTTTCTCTTTCTCTCACTGTCTGTCTCTCTCCAGCAAGTGCAGGTGCCCTATAGCAAACCTGAAAAAAAATGTAACCCATTTTAGCATGGAATGTATAAATATCCTGAAATTATATATGAAAATTTGGAATTTTCATGCATTTTTTAGAGAAGATTTTAATCATAGGATTTATTGGAGTTTTAAAATAGTTAATTACTATCAAATAAAATAAACACAATGTATTTTAATTTTTTTTAAAAGATGTACTACAGGGACCATGGGGCTGGAGTGGGAAAGGGCTGTATTAAAAAGTTTAGGATTGGGCCCAGCAGGTGGAGTAGTGATTAAGGCACTGGACTCCATATGGTTGGCCACAGTTCAAGTCCCAGACCTGGCAGCTTGAAATTCATGCTGGGTGTGTGTATGTGTGCATGCCCAAAATCTCAAGGGGAAAATGGAGGAGAAGGAACTGTGGCGTGGCTATCTCCCTCCTGGGGGGGGGTGATTTCTTGCTTTCTGTCTCTCTGTATCTCTCTGTTTCTCCAGCTACTGTGCATGCTCTATAGGAAAAATCTCTCTCTCTCTCTCTAAAAAAAATTATTTTAATATTACTGGTTAAATACATCTTGGTATAGAAACATATTTGCTGGTTTATAAGGATTCCTGTAATACACTGTTAGTGTAAATATCATGGCAAAAATAGGCTCTACTCATAGTTCCACTTTTATAAAAATAAGTTGAGCACATCTCTGAAGTACCTATGAATGATAGAAGTCTTTCGTATGTTTTTCCCCACTCTTTGCACCCATGTCAGGTTTGCCCACAGCCTGAAAGTTGGAAAATGAGTGCCACTCCCTTCAAGAGCTGTTTGTGACACGTGTTCCTCTGTGAAGAAACAGAGTTAAGGACTTGGCTTCTTCACAATGTCACATAATGAACTGTGCTATCTTGGCATGTGTAGACTTCACTTAACTCCCATCAGAGCACAGCCATAGCTAACTTTATGGTCCCTGATTTTGACCTCAAGATATTTTCAGACTGGGAGGAGCAGTATGTCCTGGTGTCCCCAGTTACAGGATTACTGATGCCTGGGGACCTCTCTCCTGATATGGGGAACCAGCCACATCTGAAGCATGTTCAAATAAGCAATGGGACTGACACTTGGTAAAGGTCAAATAGAGTCTCCCTCCCCAAGTTCATGTTCGTGTGTAACCTGTGAATATGACCTTAGAGTTTGTGAAGATGTAATTGCTCAATCAAGATGAGATCATACTGGATTAAGATGGACCTGAAATCAATGAATGATGTCTATAAGAAAATGGCAATTTGGGGGACCGGCAGGTGGCATGGTGGTTAAGGAGGCTGGACTCCCACATGGCTGACCGTGATCTGAGTCCCAAACCTGGTAGATTGCTTTCTTACTTTCCCTTTACTCTCTCTCTCCCTCATTCTCTCTTTCTTTCATTCTGTCCCTCTCTGGTCAAACTAACATAAATAAATAAATTAAGTTAAAGAGAAAAGAAAATGCAATTTTGGACCAGCAGGTGGCAGGGTGGTTAAGGTACTGGACTCCTACATGGTGGACTGCAGTTCGAGTCCTAAACCTGGTGACTTGAAACTCATGCCCAGCATGTGTGTGTATACCCAAAAATCCCAAGAGAAGAATATAGGAGAAGGAATTATGGCATGACCATTCCCTTGGGGGGTGATTTCACACTTTCTGTCTCTCTCTCTCCAGTGAGCACATGTGCCCTGTGACAAAGAAGGAAAAAGAAAGAAAGAAGGAAGAAAGAAAGAAAAAAGAAAAAGAAAGAAAGAGAAAGAAAGAAAAAGAAAAGAGAAGACAATGGAAACGCGGGCACAGGCACATACAGAGGGAAGAGAAGCCAGTCATGAGATTGGAGAGATACTGGCACAAGCCAATGAACATTAAGGTTTGCTGGCAACCACCAGAAGCTAGGAAAAAGCAGAGAAGGATCCTCTCCCAGAGCCTTTAGAGAGAGCATGGCCTTGCCAACACATTGATGTCAGACTTACAGCCTCCAGAACTGTGAGAAAGCACATTTTTAATTTGTTTTGTTTAAGTTTTTTTTTTTTTTTTTTTTTTTGCCATAGGGCACATGTGCTCTCTGGAGAGAGACAGAGAGGAAAAGTGTGAAATCACCCCCCAGAGGAGATGGCCACTTTACATTCCCTTCTCCTCCATTCTCCTGGGGTTTTGGCCATGCATGCATTATGTGCCTGGTGTGATTTTCAAGCCTCTACTAGGTCTGCTACCAGAACTGTGGTCGGCCATATTGGGTCTAGTGCCTTAACCACTACACTACTTGCTGCCCCCACGTTTCTGTTCTTTGAAGCCTTCCCAGTTTGTGGTAATATGTTACAGCAGACATTGGAATTATGGCAACACTCCTGTAGATGAAATCAGCCCCATCTTCTCAAATGAGGTTCCAATTACGACAAGAGGAGGAGGATGCTCATCAATGGAGGACCCACCCTCAAGCAGAGGGACCGCAAGCAGAGGCTCCTTTGATGATACTCTACACTGGTCTATATAGATGAACAGAGAGAAAGGTCTGGAAGCTAGCAGACTTGTCTGTGTGTAGTAAGTTCTGGGATATTTTTTACGTTTTTCCTTTAACTTGTTCGTATTTTCAAAGTTGCCCACAACAAATATGCATTGCTCATGTAAAAAATATATATTGTGAAAAGGAAAGCAGTCCAGAGCAGTCTGTGGATAAAAGATCTGTTTAGATTATAGACTAGAAGCAGAGAGTTTAGTTCTCTTTCCCACTATACAAGGTGACAGGTGAAAAAGCTGTGAAGCAGGATACTAAGGAGAAGAAACCTGAAGCCAAGAAGGCTGATGCCAGTGGTAAAGTTAAAAAGGGTGACCCCAAAGCTAAAAAGCCCAAGAAGGGGAAACCCCATTGTAGCCAAAACTCCATCCTAGTCTGGTTATCGGCAGGTACTCCCGGTCTGCCATGTATTCCAGGAAGGCCATGTACAAGAGGAAATACTCGGCCCCTAAATCCAGGATGGAAAAGAAAAAGGAGGAAAAGGTTCTTGCGACTGTCACAAAACCAGTTGGTGGAGACAAGAATGGTGGTACCCGGGTGGTTAAACTGCACAAAATGCCTAGGTATCATCCTACTGAAGATGTGCCTCGAAAGCTGTTGAGCCACAGCAAACAACCCTTCAGTCAGCATGTGAGAGAGCTGCGAGCTAACGTCACTCCCCAGGGCCATTCTGATCTTCCTCACTGGACGCCACAGACGAGAGAGTGGTTTTCCTGAAGCAGCTGAGCAGTGGCTTGCTACTTGTAACTGGAGTGCTGGTTCTCAATCGAGTTCCACTGCTTAGAACACACCAGAAATTTGTCATTGCCACCTCCACGAAAATTAATATTAGCAAAGTAAAAATCCCAAAGCACCTTACTGATGCTTACTTCAAGATTAAGAAGCTGCGGAAGCCCAGACACCAGGAAAGTGAAATCTTCAACACAGAGAAGGAAAAATATGAGATTTCAGAGCAGCACAAGGTTGATCAAAAAGCTGTGGACTCACAAATTTTACCAAAAATCAAAGCTGTTCCTCAGCTCCAGGGCTACCTGAGATCTGTGTTTGCTCTTACGAATGGAATTTATCCTCACAAATTGGTGTTCTAATCTTTTTCTTTGTCAAGAACCTGAGTAAATAACTCATCATAAAGAGGAAACAAAAGTCTGTTTAAATGCTAAAAGCCTCGGGGCCAGCAGGTGGTGTGGTGGTTAAGGCGCTGGACTCCCATATGGCCAACTGTGGTTTGAGCCTTGGACCTTGTGACTTGCCCTCTCTTGCTCTTTCTCTCGCTCTCTCTCTCTCTCTCTCTCTGGTCAAATTAAAATAGTAATAATAAGTAAAAATAAGTAAAAAATTCTTTAAAAATAAAAATTAAAGAAATGGCAAAGGCAACAGTAAAGCATAAGCCTGAGACTTTGGCTACATCCCACATTCATCAGGGTTATTACCCCAAAAGGCACGCTTTTACATTCTGTAAACAAGCTGTGATACGGCAAAAGGATTATAGATTTTACAATAAGACCCCCACCCTTTCTTTTCCCCAAATTCTTGAGTTCATTATGTAAAAAAGGTTTAGCCAATCAGTTACCTGCATTATCTTAAGTTAACCAATTATAAACACCTTGACAAAAAACTTGTAACCTTTCCTTTTCTGCCCTTTCTCTTTGTTATGTACACCATCTTTCTTGGTCATCTTTTCAATGAGTTCATATTTGGGAAACCAGAGATTTGTTCACCTGGACAATTTGGCTTAAGCCCTGGCTCAGATAAAGCACTTTTATTTCACTTATTATGACTCACCCTTCTTTTTAGGTTGACAATTATGTGTACCTGTCATCTATTTGCATCTATCACTCTTTAATTACTCACATTATCATGCATTCGCAGAACCTTCCCAAGTGAAATAGTCCCAGGGTTCCTTCATTTCTTGTAGGCTCAAGGCTACTTTCTAAAAGCTGTGGGAGGGACAAAGTAGGTAATAACAAAACCATCCCTTTATATGTTATTAGTACTCTTCAAAGAGCACACCTCCATATTCATCACCCCATTCAAAGTGATACTCCTCTGACAGGGAAGTTGAGGCTCAAAGAGTTATTAAGGAACTCTTTCAAAGTCTCACAGTTAATAACTCATGGTCTTGATGACTGGTCCAGCACTAGTTTCTAAAATGTAAGATTAATAAAGGAAGGACATTTTTACTTTATTTATTTATTTTTAAAGCATCTTCCAATAGCATGTGGTCATACCATAGTCCCCTCTCTGTTTCTCCATCCTGTCAGGATTTGGGGCACACACGCACATGAGCCCACCAAATTGCCCATAAATTGCTAGGGCTGGGATATAAGTCATATGGTTGGCCAGCTGAGATCTGGCTTCCTTAACCAGTAGGCCATGGGGCTGGTTCCATAAAGGTAAGACATATTATTCACTGGTATATCTCTAGCACATAGAATGGTGCCTGTTGGGTGCCAACAGGTGGTATAGTGGTTAAAGTGCTGGACTCCCACATGGCAGACCATGGTTCTAGTCCTGGACTTGGCAGCTTGAAGCTCATGCCAGGCGTGTGTGCGTGAGTGCCCAAAATCTCTAGGGGAGAATGAAAGAGAAGAAATGGCAGCATGGTCATCTCCTGGAGTGGGGGTGAGGGTGGGGGTGGGGGGGTTGTGATTTCTCACTTTCTCTCCCTCTGTCTCTCTTTGTCTCTCCAGCAAGCACCCTATAGCAAACATCTCTTTAAAAAAAAGAATGGTATCTGTCATGTAATAGGTGATCAGTAAATCTTCATTGACTGAATGTGTAGTTATAGCATGACAAAAGCAAACTGCTCCTGAGAAGCATCTTCTGCCACTAGGAACTCTTTTATTCAAGCCAGGCTGTTGTGCTCTGCAGAAAGGAAGGACTGCTGGGAGTGTGCTGCTTTCTTCGCAGTCTCTGTCCTTGCATGGTCGGGTTCCCATTGCCAGGCAAGAGATAACTAATTCCTAGGAATGGTTTCTCACATCACCTACAGGAGGCTTCTGTGCGATGTGGTTGAAAGTGGGGCTGGAAAAGGATATTAGTCCAACAACAGTGCTGGATCAAGAGAAGGGCAGACTTGGTGCCCTGTGAGCTTGTCATCCACAGAATGACTTGGTTCTAGGACAGAGACAGGGTATTTGGGGACAGAGAGGGAATGTGGTAGAGAGGTGGATTAAACAATTTAGGAACAGAACAAGAGGAGTGCAGAAAATATACAAAAGTAAGTAAGGAAGGACAATCTTGGCAAAAGAGTTGAGGAAAAAGGAAGGCAGGAATGGGGCAGGCAGAAGAGGCCTGTCCCTGCCCCTGCTGCCACCCTAACCCAACGCCCAGTTCTCATGCTTTCTCATAAAGATAACACTTTCCCCATTTCTCCTACACAGGTGACACCTTCTCGCCAGGCCAGGTCTCCCAGAGAACAGGTTTTGTATAGGGGGGCTGGTTTCCTCTCCAGGTCCCCTTTTCTCTCTCTCTTTTTAAAATACCATTTGATGATGATGATAATGATGATGATGATTATCCAGGTCTCCTTTTCAAGTGCAAATCTTCCTGGGAAAGCTGCCAGGGGAGAACATTTTCAGGAAGCAGGAAAGATACCTCCTGCACTTCCTGGGAGCGTAAGGGTCTGGCTACTCCCAGTGCTGACAAGGACTCATAAGAAGAAGATGAGGAATTTGAGAAGAGAAGAGGGGGCCTTTGGGGACTGGAGTCTGGGAGCAGAGTCTGGGGACTCCAGCAAGATTTTGTAGCCCGCCCCTCCCCTGACCTTTTTCACACACCCCAGGACAGCAACAGGAAGCTTAAGGAAGATTAAAGGCCAACTAATTGTAGGTAAGGAAGTTGCCTTAAAAAGGCAAGCTCACACCATTGTCTTAATTAGGCACCTTTTCTGGTTAATTTTCTAGACAAGGGGAGGGGTGCAGTTTTAAAAGCAAAAGACTCTGGGAGCTCACTGAGGTAGACCATGCATCCAGGTAGACCCACATGTACTTTGGGACAGAAAGTCTTCTAGGGCCTTTAAAGTGTATGAAAGTTGCAAAGGTGTATTCTTTTCCAACATTGCATGCAATACCACCAGCCTTCCAAGGGGTCCCTAACACCACTAACCTCTAGGTATAAAATGCCAATCCAGGGTTTCACTCATGTGGCTGAACTCAAGAATTAATGCATTGTGTGTTATCAGTGCTCCTGTTTTTCTGCTTCTTAACAAAATATCTCAAAATTCACTCCCACTTCAGACCAGAATGTTTATTAGCTGTGTGGGACTTGGGAGACCTCTCCATCAGTGGAATAGGATTTGAGAGTATCCTTCGCAGAGTTGGTGAACAACAAAAGCTACTACATGTTCAGAGTTAGGTCCTCTGAAACCGAAAATGTGAACAGAACTGACTTAATGCTAATACTTTCTCTTACTCCTGTAAGAAAGAGGAAAGATTATGCTCAAGTTAGCAGTGATGTGCGAAAACCACAGTAGAGGTTTTGTGAAGAAGAGCAATTGTGGCTTTTGCACAAGTTATTCCTAAACCGATCTGGGGACAGCATATGACACTTTTCAAAGTAGCTTCTGGATTGGTATTTCACTGAAATGAAGATCTTTTAGCAAGACCGGAAAGTCAGAAATCTACATTTCATGACCTCTGCAGGAAAGTAATAGTTTCATTGTGGAACATTCTAGAATGTCAGGCTCAAACCATGGCCCGGAAGAACTATAGCTTTTTTTTTTTTTTTTTTTT
>NW_006160229.1:5312055-5324064 GCF_000334495.1 Tupaia belangeri chinensis
TTTTTTTTTTTTTTTTTTGTGAGTAGGACGGGTGGCGGAGGGGAATCTAATTCCCAATAAAGGTTTCTGATAGTTTTCCACTCTCTTTCCTCACTCCCTCACCCCACTCCCTCAGCTATTAGGTTGTTGGTAAAGTCATGATGTGTTTTTCTATGCAAAAATGTATCATAATTTTCCAGATGACCCAATAGTTCTGTGGCTATTCCCTAGTTACCTCCTACATCACAGGGGATCTGGTTTAATGGCTGGGGAAGAGGAAGTAACAGAAAAAAAGAAGAAAAACTTAATATCAATCACTGAAAGTCTAGGAATTTTTTTTAGAGAGATTTTTACTATAAAGTGTGCGCGCTTACCAGAGAAACAGAAAGTGACGTAAAAACATTGTGCTAAGTTGTGAAAAAAAATTCAGCATCAATTCCTGACGATGCTTTTAGAAAAGAAGAAATAGCAATGTTCCTCCCCTAACACAAATTAATATTTCAGTCTTATTATCTCTATAAGATTGGACATGTCACTTTTCCACTCAGTTTTCTCATATTTTAAATAAGGATAATAATATATACATTTCAATATTGTTTTGAGGATTCAATAATATCTGTGTAAAGTGCTATCTCTCAACCTTACCCTATTACTGCCTTATTTTCTCACCTAAGTAACACTGACACCATGAAGTGATATGATTTCTTGCTGTCCCCTGTTTCTTTACTTGTACCAGTGGCCACAGAATGTCTATACTGCTAAGCTGGCTTGCATTTATTTGTGCATAGTCTTACAAAGTAACACTTTTTCTGACCACCTAGTCATTTGGCCTCCCATCCATGCTAACCCCTGGACCTTGTAAGGTAAGATAGTACTGACTGGCATCATTTTTTTTTGGTAATAATTCAATGGTTCCTAGCTCTATTTGCACTTGAGAATCACTTGAACAGCTTCCTCAGGTGATTCTATTGGGTAGCTAGAATTGCAGAATGATGCAGTAGTCATTTCACAGGTTGAGCATCCCTAATCCAAAAACCAGAAATGCTCCCAAATCTGAAACTTTCTGAATGTTGACAGGATGCCATGTGTGGAAAATTCCACACCTGACCTCATGTGATAGGTCATAGTCAAAATGCTACAATACAAATATGTCATATTGCTGGGGACCAGCCTCGGCCCCACCGGGTTAGACTCCTCCATCATATAAAATTACCTTCAGGCTATGTGTATAAGGTGCGTAAATGAAACATAAATGAATTTTGTGTTTAGGCTTGGAGCTCATCCCTTAGACATCTCATTATGTACATGCAAATATTTCAAACTCTGAAAAAATCTCAAATCTGAAACACTTCTGGTCCCAAGCATTTCAGATAAGGGGTACTCAAGCTGTACTTTTATTAGCTCTACAAATTGATGTATATGTCATTTGATTCTGAAATCATCTTCTATTCATTACTAAAGATTAAATAAATGGGGGAACAGCAGTTGGCATAATGGCTATGTTGCTGGACTTCCATGTAGTCGACCACGGTTCGAGTCCTGGACCCAGTGTGTTGAACTCATGTCGGGCACGTGTGTGTGTGCGTGCCCAAGATCCCGAGAGGGGAATGGAGGAGAAGGGATTGCAGCGTGGCCATCCCCCCTGGGGGGTGATTTCTCACTTTCTGTCTCTCTGTCTCTCTCTTTCTAGCGAGTGCACGTGCCCTATGGCAAAAACCTCTCCAAAAAAAGAGGAAAAAAAAGATTAAATGAATGGTCATGCATTGATTCCCTTCTTCCAGCATCGTCTTCCACAAGGAAGGCATTTTTCCTGTGTTAGTCAGTGTGATCTGGCTCTGAGAAACAAAACCACACTGCCTGGCTTCAAATTCCAACTCTTTCATTCCCCAAGAACACAATACTGGACAAATATTCTCATTGTGGACTCTCATAGTGGCATGCGTTCCCCTTCAGTAGTATTTGTCCCAGTTGTATTGTCACAGTTTCTATTGGTGATTTTGGTGGACTCACCCAGAAAACCTCCCTTTTGAATAACTCAAAGTCAACTGATTTGGGACCTTAATTACATATGCAAAGTCCCTTAATTTTTTGCCAAATAATGTAACCTAATTATGGAAGTAATATCTCATCACATTCACAGATCCTGCTCACAGGCGAGGGCAGGGAATTATACAAGACATGTACGCCAGGGAGCAGAAATCTTTTTTTTTTGAGAGATAGATTTTTGGTATAGGGTGTGTGTGCTCACTGAGAGACACAGAGAGAGAGAGACAGAGACAGAGACAGAGAGACAGAAAGTGAAAAATCACCCCTCATTCTCCTCCATTCTCCTCTCAGGATTTTGGACATGCACACACATGTGCCTGGCATGAAGCTTAAGCCACTGGGCCCAGAACTCGAACCATGGTCGATTACATGGGAGTCCAGTGACATAACCATTACATCATCTGCTTGTCTCAGGGAGCAGAAATCTTGGAGTCACCTTGGAATTCTGCCTATAACAGTGACTGTTTGATTAATCTTTCCTTTCTCCTCTAGACCATTGCTGTATCTTAAACACGTTCCTGCACAATTGTTAGTGTCAGCCATTGTAAAGGGACTAAGAGGATGAAAACTTAATCTGATTGTGGTGTCAAAGGTGGGGACTTTGGGAAGAGATCAGTGATTGGGTAGTTAGAGTGGTGCCATCATGATGGAATTCTGGTAGGTTTTCAAGTAGTGAGAATGAGACCAGAATGGCATAAAGAAAGCCACATGGATACAGATCATGTTCTGGTAAAAGTTCTACCTTCAGACAATTGAAATGATGTCCTTTGGATTTCCCAGCCATCAGAAGTGTCAGTCAAAATAAACCTCTATTCTCTTTATAGAACACCCCATCTCAGATATTTCTGTTAGTATCATAATAATGGATGAAGACAACCATAAATTCCACAGGGACAGAATCCACCTCAGTTTTGTAGAATGCATGAATAAAATAATAAATGAGAAATGAAAGAGAACTAGGAAAAAATAGAAGTAATAGATCTGTTTTGATTTACCAAGAGCCTACCACTATGATCAAGTAGTGGAGGGAGCCCTTGCAACTTCATGAAAAGCTGTGGGGAACTGTAAAGCTTATATCCAGGTGAACATCAAGACTGAATCCATTTTTGATGCTTGTCGTGTTAACCAAAGGCAATGAGTAGAGGGGCTTCCTGGGACCTCTGCTGGTAATCTCATGTCACAGGGTCTCCATTAACCCAGTTCTAGCTCCTTGTTTGTACCCAGAACACCTGGCACTCTGAACACAGGGGTACCATCTGATCTCAACTGTTTATGAAGAGATCAAGGACATCCTGACTGAGTGAAGGAGGGGGAGAAATGATATCTAAAGTCAAAGCTAAGAACTTTGAGGATGAATTTAATACCTCACCTCAGAGGCACCCAAGCTTGCTATTAATTTATTTATGGCTTAGAGTGTATGAAGTGTTATCGTTGCTATATGGTCTGAAGCGTACATTACTCTATCGTTCTGCCATTCATCAGCATAATTCCCCTCCTAATAACTGAGCTCCTGTTCTGGACCAGGACTCAGAATAAATCCATTCAGTATTTTTTTTTGGAGAGTTTTTTTGCTATAGGGTGCGTGTGCTCACCAAAAAGACAGAGAGAGACAGAGAGATAGAAAGCGAGAAATCACCCCCAGGGGGGATGGCCACACCACAATCCCTTGTTCTCCATTCTCCTCTTGGGATCTTGGGCATGCACGTACAAGTGCCAGATGTGAGTTTAAGCCACCTTGTCCGGGACTTGAACTGTGGTCGACTACATGGGAGTCCAGCAACGTAGCCATTAAGCCATCTGCTGGTCCCAACACCCAGTATTTTTGTAGTACCTTTAATGAGATGTAATTCCCATACCATATGAATTACCCATTTAAAGTGTACAGTTCAATGATTTTTGGTATATCCACCGAATAATGCAGCAATTATCACAATCTAACTCCAGAACATTTTCATGTTATGGTTTGAATGTGTCTGCCAAAGTTTATATCTTGGAAATTTAATCCACAGTACAACTGTGCTCAGAGGAGGAACTTTTAAGAGGTAATTAGGTGATAAGTTCTCTACTCACGGATGGATTAATGCCCTTAACTTGGGAGTGAGTTCCTGATTAAACGATGTGTTCAGCCCCCTTCCTCTCTTTCGTGTGCTCTCCAGCTCTTCCACCTTCTGCATAGGATGACACAGCATGAAGGCCCTTGCCAAATGGGACCCGTCATTCTTGGACTTCTCAGATTCCAGAATTGTAAGGCATAAACTTTATTTTCTTTATAAGTATACCAGTCTGTGATATTATTCTGTTACAGCAACACAAAATAGAGTAAGACAATCCCTCAAAAGAAACCTGCCCCTCCAGCAGTAATGCTCCATTCCCCCTTCCCTCCACAAGGTTTATTAAGGCAGGATCCTACCTCAAGGCTCTCTCTGACACTAGTCCCACATTACTGGGCTCTGGGTGGGCTGAAGGCGGAGGAGGTCAGAAGACCAAAGTAAAATTCCTGTCTGTGTTTTTGACCAACTGGGTGACTACATGACCTTCTTTCCTGGTCTTGGGTTTCTTAGATGCAAAATGAGGGTGTTGAACCATTAAATGGAATTGGACCATAAAAAGGGACTTTGTTGTTCTTCTGTTCTAACCATGAACTACTGTAGTAAGTAAGATATTAGTTCAGGCCAACAGTCCAGCATTCTTGTTTCTTTTAGGTTGTCGGGAAAGTCACGATGTATTTTTCTATGCAAAAGTGTGTTCTGACTTTCCTGACAACCTAATATTATGCCTTTGCTTTTGTTCACTTCATTTGCAGCGCCTTCCTCCAACTCAGCTGTACCATTTGAGACAGGAAGTAAAATATAGCTCCCTTTTTTTTTTTAAATAAATTTTTGTGGTAAATAAGACATCTACCACATACATTAACCCTTCCTTTTAAAGGTTTTTGCTATAGGGCGAGCCCGCTCGCCAGAAATACAGAGACAGAGAGACAGAAAGAGAGAAATCACCCCACAGGGGGAATGGCCATGCCACAATCCCTTCTCCATTCTCCTCTCAGGATCTTGGGCATGCACGCACACGCGCCTGGCGTGAGTTTAAGCTGCCAGGTCTGGGACTCGAACCACAGTTGACTGCATGGGAGTCCAGTGATATAGCCATTAAGCCAACTGCTGGTGTTGGCCCTTCCTTATATACAGAAAAAAATGGGTTTCTTGTGGATTTCTAGGGAATAGTATCCCACAATGCCATCTTCTCTCTCCATCCAAAATGCCTTGTACAGTATTACTGCTTTTGCTGTCCTTTCCTGCTTGACACCTGGGACAATACTTCAGTAGTTCAGAACATGGGCTGGGAATGGGAAGGAAACAGAATAAGACTAACCGAGCTTGGGTAATTTTTATGTGTACTGCCCGTGCTAAGGATTTTATATTCTTTGTCTCATTGGAGGCTGTCAGCAGCAACTTGAGAGGTAGAACTAAAGCTGGGAAGGGTCAAGTTATATGGCTGAGCTAGTAAGCGACACAAATAAGGTGAAAATCCAGGTCTGTCTGAGTCCTGTCTGTACACTGTTAACCTTTATGCTGTGACGGCTCTCATTACATTAGGAGATGCTGGAGGGGACATAGGGGAAAATCCAAATTCCTTCTGTAACTCCCGGGTGTTGGGCTATGGGCAGAGACTCCCACAGACCCCTGCAGTCCATTCACAGCTAGTACGCCAATAGCTGCTGTTTGTTCAGGCTTTCGGTGATCTGTTTAGATACTGAGATATGAGAGCTGGTTTGTAGGAGGGTGTGGCTGCCCCCTGAATCTCAGTGGAAAAAAAATTACCTCAACATGGCCATTTTCTGTAAAGAATTCATTTTCAATTAGCCAGGAATTTCTTTAAAATTGTTCTTTAATCCATTTTATTATTTTCACAGAGCTGAACATTTTAGAGTGTTTCACCCACCAATGCCTAATGGAGCTCTGGTTTTCTGATGAGAAAAGTAGATAAGTGTTCATTGTGGGAAACTTTAAAATGCAGAAAAATATAAAGAAGGAAACAAAAAGCACCGCAACCCTAAGATAATCACTGATAACGTTTTGGAGTATTTCCTTCTAGACTCGCCGACTTGCATGCTCTCTCTTTCAATAGAAATAAATATGCATATATTATGCATTGTTGGAATTCTACTGAGTATATAGCTTGAAACCCACTTAAACCCTGAGCAGATTTCTATCTAAAGTTGTTTCCAAATCTGTCCCTATTAGGAAACTGGTTTTGTAAACAAATATGGTATTTTAGCTCTGACTCTCAGAGGCACTTTCCATGACTATCAAATACAAAAATCTAATCAACAAATGAAAAGGAACTCCAAAGCCCAGAGGATAGCAGAATAATTTGCAGAGGTTGTGCTGGTAGCCTAGAAATTCTCTTCCCTTCACGTGGCAGTTAATTAAGTAGTACCAGGCACTGGTACTTAACTGTTTATTTTCTCCCCGTCTAGTTTCTGAGCTGCAGAACAAGTGCAAAGTTATGAAGTTTCTTTAGTACCCTGTACCTTCACTCCCCATTTTTCTTTCTTTTTTAAAAGCAATTACTTATTTATTATCTTTTTTTTTTTTCAATTTAACCAGAGAGAGAGAGAGCGAGAGCAAGCCAACAGGTTCAGGACTTGAACCACAGTTGGTCACGTGGGAGTCCAGCACCTTTAACCACCATGCCTCCCTGTTGGCCCTGCTCAGCTCCACATTTTTCAATGAACAGTTACTGATCTGATTCAAACGTACTTTTGAGATACTTTTTTTTTTTCTTGTCACAAAGATATTTAGGTGAATCTGATGATTCACTTGATGACCTGTGGGCACCAGGGAAAGTGCTAAGTGGCAGTTCTTAGCCAGGAAGGTCATCTTGCTTCCCAGAAAGAGGAAGTGACATCTTGTACGAGCGTGTTCCTTTTCTCTTTTTGTACTTAAGGTCCCTCCACACCAAAGTGAAATCAGGTGTTTCCAGCTGTTCCTTATCCTCGTCCTTGAGGCTCAGCTTTCTGAAAACACTGGCAAGCACACACACACAATGGGTTACATACTGCCTTTTTTTAAACTTAACCTTTTCTAATAAGCATTTTTCTATACTGCTCCAGTTTTTTTTAAAAAAAACACTCTTTTCAAAGGCAATGTAAGAGGGAACCAGCAGTTAGTGCAATGGTTATGTCACTGGACTCCCACATAGTCGACTGTGGTTCACGTCCTGGACCCAGTGGTTTAAAACTCATGCTGGGCGTGTGTGCGTGCATGCCTAAGATCCTGAGAGGAGAATGGAGGAGAAGGGATTGCGGCGTAACCATCCCCCCTGGGGGGTGAGTTCTCGCTTTCTGTCTCTATGTCTCTCTCTGTCTGGCGAGCGCACGTGCCCTATAGTGAAAAATAAATCTCTCCAAAGAAAAAAGACAATGTAAGAGAATTTTTTTTTCAATGGTGTTGCATTGCTGTGAGAATGTGGTTTTTCTCCTATTTCTCTACAATAAGTGCAGGTTAAGAGATTGTAAATATGGCTGCTGCCCTCAGAAAGCTTTTCCTCTTTCTGGTGGAGATAGTTATTTCTTCAAAGTCCCTTAAATGGGAGCCTAAAAATACGGGCATCATCACGTTCAGAGTTATCCAAACAATCCGTGAGCAATGGAATATGTACAGGTACAATTGGATGAGTCATTTTCAGTGACCCATGTGTACCGTCCTCAAACTCGGATTCTGTATTGACATCGATATGACCTACTTCCACCTAAAGAGGTGTTTCACTGGCCTTGATGTGGGGCTTCATGTGTGGAAGCTTCTCCCACACTCTTTTAATCTGGTTGGCTGGTTTGCTGGAGTGTGTGCCATGGTGGGTTTACTGGTAACCAAGTGAGAAGATTGTAACATCTTGGAGGGCATCAAGTTAAACCCCAAGGTGAGAAACAGTCTTTCTGACACTAAGTGGCTCAGCTGATGGAGGTGTCACTCAGACTCTACAGTCTTGATAAAGGTTACTGCATTTTATCACATTGCTGAAAATCTCCACAAAATCTCCAAATCACCCTGGTCTCTAAGTAAAATTTAGGAATTTAAATATCTATCATTTGTGTTTGTTGATTTGTGAAAGTATTATCCAACCAAATCTTTTGCATTATGAGTCTCTTTTAGTAGTGTGGAGGTCTTTTTTTTTTTTTAAAGTTTTTACTCTAAGAGAACTACATTTTGAAAAATGGACAATATTTTTCTATTAAAATTTCCTGTTGAGAGTTTTAAATTTATCTATCTATTTAGAGAGATTTTTGCTATAGGGCATGTGCGTTCACTGGGGAGACAGAGAGACAGAAAGAGAGAAATCACCCCCTGGGGGAATGTCCACGCCATAGTCCCTTGTCCTCTATTCTCCTCTTGGGATTTTGGGCATGCAAGCACATGCGCCCAGCATTAATTTAAGCCACCGGGTCCAGGACTCAAACTGCAATTGAGTACACGTGAGTCCAGTGACATAGACATTATGCCATCTGCTGGTCCTTGAGATTTCTTTTTTTTTTTTTTTTAATTTACATTTAATCACTGTGCATCTGTACTGTAAAACACAGCTTTTCTCAGTGTGAGCACAGGGCATGTTAGTTAAGTCAAAGACATTACCATATGCGTTTTTAAAATTATCAGCTCATTTTATTTACTTTTTATATATTTTTTATTTCAATTCCTTTATACATTCAATCACATATGTGGTATGGCCATGCCCCCACGGGATGATTTTTCACTTTCCCTCTCACTGTCTCTGTCTCTCTCTGGTGAGTACATATGCCTTAAGTAAAACCCTCTAAAAATTTTACATTTAATCTCTGTACTTCTTTACAATGTACAATATGCTTTTCCCAGCATGAATACAGCGCATATTATTCAAATGAAAGATTTTTACCATATACATTATCAACAGATAACTTCATTTTTTCTGTCTATTAAATGTGTTGTTTTTCTCCTATTTTCCTCCTTCTACCTCCTATTACTCATCTCGCACTGCCCACCCCCTTCTATACTGTCTCTACTATCTACAATTGCCCTCCCTGTTATTATACCTTCCACTCTTTCAGATTCTGCCATAGAGTGCAGACATTCAGTATATAGTAAATGGGGACATTTAATGTCTGTCTTTCATAGTCTGGTTTACTTCACTTAGCTTCAACTCATCCATATCCATCCACTTTGTATCAAATGTCGGAGTCTCATCCTAGCAATTTTAAATAATGCTGTAATATATATGGATGTGTAAGTATTTTTCTAAAGGAATGTTTCCCTATCTTTTGGATAGGTACCTAAAAGTGGAATTGCTGGATTACACATAGTGGAGAATGATATGGAGGTTCCTCAGAAACTTACAAAATAGAACCACCATATGACGTAGTGTGGATTTCTTAAGTGTCCCAGAGTCTATGAAAAAAGTATGCTACCGATACAAGAAAATCTTCATTGCTGCCTGCCAAAGCTCACAAAACAACAAAGCTGCCAACACCAATTTGTTTCATCAAGTGAAGAGTCATTTGAACATTTGGTGGCTTCAGGTTTACTAACAGCTATTCCTACTTCTAAACAGGGTATCACCCCTTAACCCAACACTCAACTTCACTAAAAAAGACTTTCCTGTATTTTTCTAACTCATTCTATAGTATGTTTTTATCCTGAGCCTAAGAACATGTGTGCTTGTGACTTGCTATTGACGTTGATAGCAGTATCCTGGATTGGTTGAAATAAGTACCTTTCCCTGTGTTAGTACACAGGCACTGGAATGTAGGCAGTGTCAGATCATCTGAAAATCAAAGTTTAAACATTGAGTTATAGAGGGGCCAGAAAGTGGTGCAGTGGTGAAGGAACTGGGCTCCCACATAGTTGACCATCGTTCGAATCCTGGACTTGGCAATTTGTGTATGTGTCCAAACTCCTGAGAGGAGAATGGAGGAGAAGGGACTGCAGCATAGTCATCACATTGGAGGGTTATTGCTCACTTTCCCTGTCCTGTCTTTCTCTCTCCAGTGAGCACATGTGCCCTATGGCAAAAAACAACAAACAAAAAAAAACACACACCAGAAGAAACCCCAAAAACTTTGAGTTATATAAAGATTGTGAGAAACACAAAAGGGCCTAGAAAAGCATCCTTCAATGCCATTCCTTACAGCTTGTGAGAGGGAGCCTTGAATGCTCATATTTCCTCCTCTTTAAGAATAGCTTTTGAGGACCAGCAGGTGGCATGGTGATTAAGGCGCTGAACTCCCATGTGGTTGACTGTGGTTTGAGTCCCAGATCAGAGGCTTGAAACTGACCTTGGGCACATGTGCATGCATGCCCAAGATGATGAGAGGAGAATGAAGAAGGGATTGTGGCATGGCCATCCTCCCTGAGGGGTGATTTCTCGCTTTCTGTCTCTCTGTCTCTCTCTGTTTTTCCAGTGAATGCAAGCATCCTATAGCAAAAATCTCTCTCTTAAATAAACTAAACTAAAATAAAATATAAGATAAAATAAATAGCTTTTGGGCAGTTTCCTGCCAAAACAGAGAGATTGTACTCCTCTATTGTAAGAAGACATTTCCCACATGAATTACCTACTTGATTTCCTCATCAATATTTCAGTATTTTTGTCCACAGCCATTAGCCTTCCTCTAATTGCTCTGACTCAAATGGAGATTGACTTTGTGGTTGGAAATTTTGTGACACTACCAAGAAAACTCAGTCAGTATCAAGACTCTTCTCAAACTCCTGTTTGCAAGCCCAAGGAAAGACCTTTAGCAGGAAAGGCCAAAATACTGGTATGCAAAACAATTAAACAATGTTTGGCAGAACTCAAATGGTGAGCGAACCTACTCTTCTCTCTGTTGTTTTTTTGGTCAAAGGAACTAGTTCAAGGAAATTTTTAGTGAAGCTACCTACTGATCATTTGTATTTATGAGGGACAAACAGGTTCTGGAAAATTAAAAGCCAGACAATATCAAAAGTTTATGTTAAGCTAGTAGTTTCAAAATTATTCCCCATCAAATCTTTATTTTTGCTTTTCTCCTTCCTGTGCGCCAGCCTTTGCTGGAAGTGGAAATATGACTGTTATAGTTAGAAAGCTCTTGAGGATGTCACTAACATCGTCATCAGCTCTAATCCTGTCTGGCTCCATTTTCTACATGTTGTAGTCATGCAGACTGTTCAAACCAGAAGCTAAGAGTAGCATAGCAGATGTTTCTAAACAGATGATGGGATGAGGAAGAGTGGATATTAGATCATGAATTCATGAAATGTTAAATGGAATGTCTCAGAGCAATGGAGCTTGTTAAAATGCAGACCTCAACACCAGAGATTGTTATGGGTCTGGGCTGAGAACATGCATGCCAGATGATTCTGCTTCAGGTCAACCATGCTGAGCCACCTTAAGAAACCCTACTTTAGTAGGAAGGGGCTAGAACCCATTCATTTTATAGATAAGGTAAAAGGGGCCCTGAGAAGTTAGGTAATTGCTTAAGAGCCTTGAGAAAAGATGGTGAAATCAGGTTTCTAACCCAGGGTCTCTGATCTGCGATGGTCTGAGAGTGAATTATCTTCCCTTCTCCTGGGCTTTTCACCTGAGCATGTGCCAGTGGCTAAGGTAGATAGGCCTGTTGTTTTCAGTTGAAGTTAGCAACTCTGTCCATGCCAGACCTCAGAATTGGGAGGGGTACCCACAAAATTCAATGGACCCTTCAGTTTCATTGTTTCTTGTGAACTTTCTAAATGGCAACACAGACTTTTCTGGGGCTAGAGTGCCAGGCTGTAAAGAAAAAGTACTGTCACTATTTGTTAATACAGTCAGCTATTTCATATCCAGTTATACATCTGGGTTCCTGAACCCTGGAATATAGCAGAACAGTCAAGGACTTTTCCTAGGAGATCCCATCTTTTGACATGTACACATCATTAAAAAAACTTGGGTATCTGACTGCCTTCTCTAGTCAAATTTATATATGTGTGTGTGTGTGTGTGT
>NW_006160229.1:5324421-5332783 GCF_000334495.1 Tupaia belangeri chinensis
TAGTATCAGTTATAGACTATATATATATAGACTATAGTGTATCAGTTTGCTAGAGCTTCCATAACAAAGTGCCACAAGGTGGATAGTTTAAATAACAGAAATTTATTATGTCACAATTATAGAGGCTAAGAGTTCAAAATCAAGGAGCTGGCAGGTTGGTTCCCTTTGGAGGCACTGACAGAGAAATTCTGCTACGTTTCTCTCCAGGTTTCTGGTGCTTTGCAGATGATCTTTGGTGTTCCTTGGCTTATAAATGCCAATATCTGCTTGCATGTTCACATAGCTTTCTGTGTGTGTTTGTGTGTGTGTGAGTATGTGTGTGTCTATCTTTGTCTTGTCAATTTTCCCTTTTTATAAGGATACTAGCCATATTGGAATAAAGGACCCATCCTTAATGTCAAGCCTTCATGTTATAGTTACATCTGCAATGAACTAATTCCCAAATAAGGTCACATTCTGAAATATTAGGGGTGAGAATGTCAATGAATGAATTTTGGTGGGACACAATTCAATCCATAACATGTTGTCTTTGTTTATTTCTATAATAAATAGGGATGAACAATTGATGATGGAAGTGAGACAGCTTGGGAGTAGAGAAGAATAGTGTAAGAGTAGAAATAAACCTAAGTAGAGAGCTGCCTAGTGAAGTGAGAGAGCTAAGATGTCAGGGAGGGAGTTTTATCAATTTGATACTAAAATCATGTATAATGCACTTCTTTTGCACTAAATCTAACCTTTCATAGGGGATGATGAATATTTCATGAAAACATTCCACATGAATAAATTGATATTCTATCTTACTGATAAAATGTGCTCTTCTGAATCAAGAAAAAAAGAAAATCAGGCCTCTATTTCTTTCCTTTGGAGCTTTCTAATATGAAGTTCCCCGAGTACATTAACCTTAAGAGGCAAAAAAAAGTAGCATATTTTCTTAGAAATTAAAAAAAAAAAAGATTTAGAGGCAGCCAACATTTTACCATTGAAAACATAAGTAGAGATGTTATAGACTTCCTATTTTGATGCTCCTAAAATGTGGTTTGCTGTGACTGACTTGGGATAAACAGAGGACATAGCTCAAACTATCCTGTAAGAAGAGAGAGGACATCATAAAGTGGATAGAAAAAGCCAACATGGGCTCTGCACAGAGCCTAAGGAAGCATGACTCTCTGGCAAACATGCCAGTGGGCCCTGGCTACTCACCCATGGGATGTACAGATCCTGATGGCTGGGTCCCTGATGGGCCTGGGTAACATCTCCCAGCAGCTGGTGAAGAGACAGGGTCTGTAGGAACACCAGACAGGCCAGAATCTGACCATGGTATCCCTGGGCTGTGGCTGTGTGGGTCTCATAGGAGGAGGCTGGTACAGTGTCTTAGATCAGTTCATTCCCGGCACCACCAAGGTGGATGCACTAAAGAAGATATTGTTGGATCAGTGAGGCTTTGCCCTATGTTTTCTAAGCTACTTCCTCCCACTGGTAGGGACATTCAATGGACTATCAACCCAGGACAATTAGGACAAATGACAGTGGGATTATTGTGATGCCCTCATCACCAACTACTCTCTGCGGCCTGCGGTACAGTTAGCCAATTTATACTTGATCCCCTTTGTTACAGCTTGGCCATTGTCTAGTATGTTGCTGTCATCTGAAACTCTTAACTGTCCTGGAAGGCACATCAGCTCTAATCCTGCCTGGCTCCATTTTCTACATGTAGCAATCATGCAGCTCGACCTGCTCTGGTTGCTCAGACAACCTCCATCAGTGGAACACACTATGTCCATAGGGTCAGATTGCTGGTCAGAACTTAATGGGATTAATGCTCTGAAATGGCCCATTTCACTCTAAAATGTGAACTGACTGCATGTGAAATCACTAAAACCTATATAATAGTCATTCCCACCGCACAATATGTATTCCATAAATATTTTTTGAGCCAAAAAAAAGAAAGAAAAAAGAAAAAGCCAACTTGGTGATGATAAAGTTGTCTTGGATTAGTCCTACAGTTCACTAACAGAGATTAGGGAGCTATTTAAAATGGGAGTTGTTTGTTTTCTGAATGAGATTAAGCTATTTGAATCAGTTTGCTTCTGGGGATATAACTTTTGCCCAATCAGAATCCTGCTTAAGGAAAGTCTGGAGTCAACAGTCTGAGTGATGTCTCCTTGTAAGGTACACTGCACAGCCAGAGTCATTATACTGGCACTGAACACCTGAAAGAATTGGAGGAGGGAGATGCTGAAGAAAACAGTGAGAGGGACCATTCAGTAGACACTGCCAAGGTTACCCACTGTTGTGGTTTAGCGAATGCTGAGTCACCTACGCAGAGTTTCTACAAGACAGAGGTGGGCCATTCTGAGTTTTGGTGGTCACAGAGTGTGGCTTCTGGGAGGCCACACTCTACTCTGGAGCTCAAAACAAACAACAGAAAGAGGAAATAGATACTTGGTGCATAAAAGTTTTTTTTTTTTTCTTGGAGAGGTTTTTGCTATAGGGCATGTGCACTTGCAGGAGAGACAGAGAGAGACAGAGAGACAGAAAGGGAGAAATCACTCCCTGAGGGTTTGGCCACACTGCAATCCCTTCTCCTCCATTCCCCTCTCAGGATTTTTGCATGCACGCACACACACCCAGCATGAGCTTCAAGCTGCCAGGTCCTGGACTCGAACTGCAGTTAACCACATGGGAGTCTAATGATGTAACCGTTAAGCCATCTGTTGGTCTCAATGCACAAAAGTTTTAACTTGCAAGCTTAACCTTCAACTTGCTGCTTCTACTTTGTCTGCCTAGCAACCCATCCATAGCCCAATTTTCCATCATCTCATTTCTTACTTGAAACAGCATAATAACTTATGTAGTGTTTATTATGTGCCAGACTCTGTTTTAAGTGCTTCACAAATAATAACTCATTTATTTCATGCAACTGATAAGGAAGTGGAAGTACACTGCTATGGTTAGAATGTGTCCTTCAAAAATTTGTGTGTTAAGATTTGGTTCCTGGGGACCAGCAGTTGGAGTAATGGCTATGTCGCTGGACTCCCATGTAGTGGACCGCGATTTGAGTCCTGGACCCAGTGGCTTAAACTCACGCTGGGCACGTGTGCCTGTGTGCCTTAGATCCCGAGAGGAGAATGGAGGAGAAGGGATTGTGGCGTGGCCATCCCCTCTGGGGGATGATTTCTCACTTTCTGTCTTTCTGGCAAGCGCATGTGCCCTTTAGCAAAAACCCCAAAAAAAAAAAAAAAAAAAAAGAAAAGAAAAGAAAAGAAAAAGAAAGAAAGAAAGAAAAAGATTTGATTCCTACTGTGAGGGAATTAAGAGGGTGGAAATTTAACCCAACTATGGTGTGAAAAGGTAGAATTTTTAAAGTGATTGAGTATCAAGGTAGAGCCCCCATGACCAGATACTCATGGGTTTGTAAGGAGAGAGAATAAAACAGACACATGAACACAGATATGAACAGAGGTAAACGCTTGCTCTGCTCAAGTTCTTGCCATGTGATGCCCTGTGCCACCCTCAGGACCTCACCATCAAAAAAGCCATCACCAGATGTAGCTTTTGACTTTGGACCTCCAAGACCATGAGCCAGATAAACCTCTATTCTTTTTTTTTTTTTTTAAGAATTATTTTATTTAACTTCATTTATTTATTTATTTATTTAAATTTGACCAGAGAGGGACAGAATGAGAGAGAGAGAGAGAGAGAGAGAGAGAGTAAGCCACCATGTCCAGGACCCGAACCGTGGTTGACCATGTTGGAGTCCAGTGCCATTAACCCATTAACCACCACGCCACCTGCCGGCCTCTAAACCTCTACTCTTATAAAAAAAAAACAAAACAAACTAAACAAAAACAAAACAAGCCCAGACTCAGGTATTTCTGTTATTAGCAACATACCAGACTAAAACATACAGAAAGATGAAGTAACTTGCCTAAGGTTGTAGTGCTAGCAAATTGGCAGAGCCAATATTATACCCCAGTAGTCTGACTTTAGAGTCTATGTTCATCACCCCTGCCACTTAATATTGCCTGGTCCATGTATGAAGAAAGGACAGTGGAGGCAAGCAATCCCACTGTCCAGAACCTTCAGGGTTCTAAACCCTTCTAAAGCTCATTTTCCATATAGCTGTTAGTGTGGGAATTTATAAGTTATAGCTGTTGTTGAATAAAAATCTTGCTAAAACAGAAGACTCTTGACATGTTATATTTTCTTGAAGATTGAGTAGGTTTGTTACGGACATGATCCATGCATTCACTCTATGTGTATTTGGATGCTTATGCTGTTAACGTAGTTGTAGATGCCAATGGTGACTGCATGGGACTATAGCCGGATGAGTTTTCTGGTTGGTGTAAGACAACAGCGTCTCGATGCTCTACCTGAATGCTTAGCATACCTATTGACATATCTTCAGCTGAAAACACAGGTGACTGAGATTGGCTCTAGAATCAGACAGATCTAGGTAATTCATGTTCAAGTGGCCCACCACTTAGTAGTTTTGTGACATTGGGCAAGTCAGTGAGCTTTAGTTTCCTCATCTGTAAAAAGGGATAAAGATATTTTCTACCTCAAGGAGTGTGAAAACACAATGAAATAATGCAGGGGAAGCACAGTGCTTTGGCCCCATGTGAGCCTTGTGATCACAAACCAATCAGAAGGTTCCTTTCATTCTATGTAGGAACACCACCAATCTTAAGCACTTGGGTATCTCTTCAGGGGCTCTGATCTTTCCAGCCCTGTTCACTTGCAGCTCTATGCTCAAGTGCAACTTCTAGGCTGTCAGAGAAGCCTCTCCAAGTCCTAAGCCAAGTAAACCCAACCCTGCCTTAGAAAAAATAACATGAGCTATTGGTTGACCTGCCTTGCTTGAGAACAGCAGATGGCATAATGATTACATTGCTGGACTCCCATGTACTTGACTGCAGTTTAAGTCCCAGACCCGGCAGCTTGAAACTCACGCTGGATATGTGTGCATGTGTGCATGCATACATGCCCAAGATCCCAAGAGGAGAACAGAGGAGAAGGGATTGTGGCATGGCCATCTCCCTGGGGAGAGGTAATTTCTCACTTTCAGTCTCTTTCAGTCTCTCCGGCAAGTGCACATGCCCTATAGAAAAAACCTCTCTCTCAAAAAAAAGTTATGACTTGTATAAAGTAAGCACTCAGTGAGTGGTGACTTGAATGGTATACATAGTAAGCCAGGTGGTTGATTCACCTCACTCTGCCTTGGCTGTGCCTCACTTTCTCCACCTGTACATGGGCCTAAGAATACTTGCCGCCTACACATCTTACTGCTGTTGTGAGGCTTGTCGTAGGCAAAGGCCATAGAGAGCGGAGGATCATTAGAAGATGTACATCTAACAAAGTGGAAACCTTTGAACTTTCAGAGCTGTGGGGTTATCGTGTAGAGACCTGTTATCTTCATCTTTCAAACTCCTCTTCAGCATTTCAATTACTTTAGACATGAAGTGTTCCCTTCCGGCCCCAAGCCAGTGAGTACACATCCAAGAGAGCATCCTTCCTGCTTGGCAGCTTCTACCCCAGTTTCTACTCCAGTCCAACTCTCACCAAAACTCCACCGAGTGACAGGGACTAAATAACCTGCACTTCCTATCACTGCAGAAGTCCCATGCTACAGTATTTAGTATATAGGAAGAACAGAGAGTGGTGGTGTTTGTCTCATAAAAATTTAAGGAGTATGAATTGTCAAAGGCCATGGAGAGATTAATAATATATTTTCAGGGTAACTTACTTAAGAATAATTTCAGTTCATTACTCTTTCGTTCATTCCACTTACATTTACTGAGCATGTGTTATGTAAAAGATATTGTTCTAGGCACTTAAGGACACAGGCGTGGACAAACCAGATTCCCTGTCTTCATATACATTGCACTCTTGAGAGAATAGACAATAGTCAAATAAACAGATAAAATAATGAGAAGATTTCAGGGAGTAATAACAGTTATGAAGAAAATGAAATAGGATAACTGGTTAGATGAAGCCCATGATGAAGAAGATGGTTTAGTTGGTATAATTAAGAAAAGGCCCCATTCAAACCAGTTTGTCTCATTCTGGAGCTTGGGGACTAGACGTTACGTTGTCCATCCATCATTAGAGATCTCTTGCCATATCTGGGGTTCCTTTCAAATTGTAAGTACTATCAAAATGGATTGTACCAATGCTACTCCTGCCTTAATGTGAATTTGTCATCAAACCCTTTCCACCCCATCCAGAGAGAGGAAGCACAAGGTGGCTGACAGACTGAGTTGGGTAAAGGATGAAGTGGGGTTGAGAGGGAGCCCTTTGCAGCCTCTGTGTCATTGTTTCCACCTTTGAAACAGGTGCTTTACCCCTCAGGAACAATCTTTAGATGACGAGTGACTAGAAATTGGTTTAAGAGGTTTCCAAAGCCATAGATCTTGTGATCACCGTTGCCATACCTGCATTCTTCCCTTCCTATCAACAAACACTGGAAAAGCTCTGATTCATGGCTTTGGGCTTGCCATGCATACCTCTTGTTCTGAGTCAGAGTGGAAGAGCTCAGAGGCCTTTGGTTGGTAGGGCTTAGTAATGAGGAAGGAAACGGTTCCTTGGAAATGAAGAGTTATACTCATCAAAGTGATCAGTAACCAAAGAACGGTGACTTGGTTCTTTGTTATATGGTGGAATAGAAAAGAGTAGGTGTGTGACAGCGCCAGATCCAGATGACCCCGCACTCCTCAAAGGGCCAGTGCCAGCTTCCTAGGAAGTAGGTGGGGACGGCCCCAACTGCACCTCCATATTGTTTATTTTTGCTTTTCCCGAAATAAGCCATTTCAATCTTTAATTTCCATGTGGAAACACTCCCCACTCTCCCCTGCCCCCAAAATGTGGGTGGAGAAGAACAAGAACATACAACTTCAATAATAGGCTCTTGCAGGCAGTAATCAATGACCTGAATTGGGAAATTTTACTCACAGCAGCCCTCTTCTTCTTACTTTTGGATTGTTCCATCATTAGTGGCTATACGCTAAAATGGCATAGCAGTCAAAGTCACTTGGACATTCTAGAAACATTTAGAACCCAGCAAAAATAATATATAATTTTTAGTATGTGTTTAGCTGTGTTCAAATCATTTTCTGTCATACACTAATCTTACAATGATGCTTGGTAAAGTGGCTATTCTATTATCTCCATTTTACAGATTAGGAAACTGAGGCCCAAAGAGGTTCATTAACTTGCCCAGCTACAGAATGGCATGGCAGGATCGAAATCTAGGCAGTCTGCTCCCTAAGCCTGTCTCTTAACTATCATACCACTGCTGATTCTTCCACTGTCTGTGACAAGTGCTAGCCAACTCTTAGTGTTTCCAGCTGCTTGTGTGTAAATGGTTGTCTAAACTTGGCCTCTGCCACTCCATGTGTTCTTTTTTAGAGAAAGATTTTTGCTGCAGGGTGCATGCACTCACCAGAGAGAGACAGAGAGACAGAAAGCAAGAAGTCACCTCCCAGGGAGATGGCCATGCCATAATCCCTTCTCCTCCAACATTCTTGGGCACGCACACATACATGCCTCGCATGAGTTTTAAGCTGACAGGTCTGGGACTCAAACTGCGATTAACTATGTGGGAGTCCAGTGACGTAACTATTACACCATTTCCTGGTCCATTCCATGTACTCTGTATCTCCTGCCCAGCTACTTCCAGGAAAGTTTCGAGGTGATGACTTACCCTCTAAGGATTCAGACTACCTAGAGGAATAGTTTACTAAATGTCTACCACTGGCTTCTAAGTTTTTGTTACCCACCCACGCATTTCTCTCAAGTGTTTTTCATGGGCGCTTCTTCCTCAGGGAACCAGGACTATGAACTTCCAAAGCCCAAACGAGAACCATAGTATTATCTGGAAACTCTGAATTGGGTGGGCGCCAAGCCCATAGTATTATCTGGAAACTCTGAATTGGGTGGGCGCCAAGCCCAGAGATGGCCCTGGGAGACACTCTACTTTTTAGAGATGACTGATTTCATTTTCAGAAACTCTGAGCCGAAGCAAAACCTCGATGAATATTGGGGTGAGAGCCCAGAGTTGTTTATTATATACAGCAAGAAATCCTGCCTGGAGCTCTTAGGAGAACAGTTCTGTCAATGAATTGGTTGGCTTAGATGTGCTTGGTTAAGTGGTTGAAGCAATGTGCTTATAACAATAGCATCATGAGTTTGCTGATAGGTCCAAGAGTATGTCGGCTGGGTGTGGTTTGTTTTACCACAGGGACACATGCTGAGGGAGAGAATCTGAAAGTTTCGAACCAAAGATTCACCTGAATTTTCTTGAAGGAACAGGACGAAGTGAAAATGCAAACTAGAAAGGCACAGCTTAACTGGCATTTGTAGC
>NW_006160229.1:5332795-5355950 GCF_000334495.1 Tupaia belangeri chinensis
TGTCAAGGAGCTGGGTTCTAAGCTTGTACTTAGCTGTACTTGTTCACCATAATCCCCAGGTGATTTCAAAATGTCTCCTATGAAAGAAAATGCAATAACGGTGCAACTTTGGATTCTATTTCTCCACCACAGTGATCTCTAACGTTGAGGCCATCTGACTCACTTTTCTCTCCCTTCTTGCCCACACTTTTCTTTTCAAACTTCTTTCTAAACTTCACGATTCTCTGATAATTATCCATAAAAAGGGTTCTTACCCAGGAGAGGATTAAAAGCTTATCTCCTTTTCCACAACAAGAAAAACAAGAGGAAATAAACTTACAAGGGGATTTGCCTGAGGACCATAGACCTTCTTCTGACATTCTGTCCACTCCTTAAATAGGGGTCACTTCAGGACCTGCAGATGGCATAATGGTTACATCACTGGACTCCCACATAGTTGACTTCAGTTTGAGTCCTGGACCTGGAGGCTTAAAACTATGCTGGGAGTGTGTGCCTGTGTGCCTAAAATTCTGAGAGAAGAATGGAGAAGAGATTGCAGCATGGTCATCCCCCCTGGGGTGGTGATTTCTTGCTTTCTGTCTCTCTCTGTCTCTGGTACGCACACGTGCCCACATGCCCTATAGCAAAAAAATCTCTCTCTAAAAAAAATAAAAAATAGGGGTCACTTCAGCACTTGAGTCATTAAGGTTCAGTTTATTATTTGACATGTGGCCGTCTATTGCTTTGAGATGACAGTACTGGTTTCCCATCTGCTTGAGTGTTTGCTTTTCCCAAAAAGTCCTTTGGGCTTCTTTGAAACATTCAAAATAGTTGCACAACGTGAAGCAAAAACCAAGAAAAGTTGTCCTTGAGTTTAAGTGAGCACACATTACACATTCTCACCTGGAGCGAGTTTGTGCCATTTGTGGTAGCGTGGTGGTTGTCCACGTGCATAGTAGCCTTTTTCAGTGACCCTTTACACGCCACTATAAAGCACTGAGAAGAGCCTAAAAAGCCTGAGATGACTGACAGATTGCACTCTCCACAGACACTGGACACTGATCTTCAAGGTGCAGGAACTGCCCCTTTCCCTGAACTCTGAGGGGAGGTCCCTCATTTGAGCTCACCAGGAAGTCAAAAGAAAAATGAAATGGTCTCTCCATTTGTTCAAGGAATTTCACGTGGATTATCTCTTCTTACCCTCACAGCAACTTCATGAGGTGGAAAATGTTAAGATGATCCTCATTTGCCAGGAAACGGAAGATCAGAGGGATTTAAAAGTCTCACCCAGGCTTACTCAGCTTGTAAGTGGCATAGTTGAGACTCAAACACAGCTAGTGAAAAGCCGCTGCCTGTGTGTTTTGCCACCACCAAATACTTGTCTCTCAGAGGTTCCCCATGCATAAAGGTGCAACTGAAATTGAACTGTAGGTACCATTTAACCACTATTTGGATTTCCTCAGTTCATCGTGTATGAGAGATCTTCAGGAAGTTCATGGAAAATGGATATTTAAAAAAATCTATGGAAAATGGATATTTAAAAAATCTATGCATATATTTCAAACTTTTTTTTTGCGCTGAAATAAACTTATACTTTAACTCTGGTTTCCCACAGACTTTCTGAAGTTCCCTCCTCCTATCTTAAGATGCACCATTGGTTTACAAATAACTTTTGGGAAAGAACATAAATCCCATTGTATTATTAAATTGTATAACATGACAGTGGAATACTTAGCTTCATTTACTCTGCATACTTCTCAACTTAATAGAGGTGTGTGTGTGTGTGACCTTGGAGAACTTTCTTAACATTCCTGCGCCTCAGTTTCTTCAACTGACAAAGAGAGAGAAATAACTGTACCTAACCCACAGGGTTATAAATGAGTTAATGCCTACAAAGTCCTTAGAATAGCATTGGCACATACTGAATTGTATAGAAGTGCTAGCTATTACCACCACTATCATCATAATGATGCATTCTCATTACAGAAATGATAAAACATGAAAAATATGCCTTTTAAAAGTGAGAAAACAGAGTGAAGATATTGATCTGATTCAATGACTGTTGGTTTAGATTGTGTGTACTGTCTTACAATGTCATCACCAATGTGACCTAAGAATTAACCATCTATGCCACTCCAGGGATCACTTTTCTCCTAAAATTTTGGCAAAAGAGGTATTGTTCCCTCACATTTCTTCCTCAGTCAAGATATTCAGGGGGCAGTCACTTCTCTGGGTTTGGATCCTTCTGCTGCTCTCAGTGGTTCTTCCCTGCACACCCCTGCTGTGCTCACTGCTGAGCTTGTCACCAAGTGGAGCTCCTGGACAATGTTCTTTCCTGATGTGCGGCTGCTCCTCTGCCTGAGTTTTGGCCACAAGCCACATATGGAACAGGTCTTCCACCCTCACTGCTTGCCCTGATAGTCCTCACAACCCCACCATGTGGAGTTCTGTAGGAAAATTGGCCTTTACTGGAGGATTGAGAGTGGGTTACAACTATTGGGTCATCGGAGAAGTCATGATGCATTTTTGCCTAGAGAAATATGTCATGACTTTTTCAACAACTCAATATAATTAGAGAGAGTAGGATACAAAACTGTACCCTCAAAATGAATTTTGCCATTGTGTTATGCAATAGAAAAGCATGGAAGAATTAACCCCAGGTTGACCTCGTGACGTAGTGGTTAAGGGAGCTGGATCCCACATGGTCAACCCAGTGGTTTGAATCTCAGTCCAGGCACCTTGAAAAACACACCAGGCTTGTGAACGTATGTGCTCCAAATCCCAACTGGATGGAGAAATGGAGAAGAAAGGATCATAATATGACCATGCCCCATTGGGAGGTGCTCACTCCCTCTTCCTCTCTCTGTCTCTCTGTGTTTCTCTGGCAAAAGCATGCACCTACTGGCAATAATAATATAATTACTTTCTACTTGAGGGTTTTCTGGCATGCCTCAGTTTCAAGCCTTGGTCTCCCCTGTTCACAGCTGTGGGCTTCCTCTCTAAGTAAGGCCTCCATTTTTAAGATGGGAATTGCTACCTTCCTTTGGGTAAATTCAACCTCACCATAGCAAACTTTGGGCATTTACTACATGCCAGGCACTGTTCTAAGCACCATATCAGTATGAACTACTGTTATCTCATTGATTCTCAAGTGCATGTCTTTACATCTCAACATTTCTGAAATCAGGATGTCTTCTAACCAGTGGCATGTAGAACTGAAGAGGTAACTTATTTTTTACTTTTCTTTTTCAGGGGTGCATAAAATAAAGGTCTTTCTTACAATCAATGAGGTCTTAGTTCATTGAGGTGTGGCAATTTAATCCTCACAGCAATTCCATCATGTAGGGACTATTTCTTATCAACATTTTGTAGAAAATGGCAATGAGGTTCAGAAAGGCTACATAGCTAGTATCTTTATGGCTGCTCGAGGTCACACAGATAGTAAATGTTAGATTTGAACCTAGGCAGCCTGACTCAAGAGCCAATATATACCCTCAGACAACCTGCTTCTTCTGAATGAACGCCTGCCTCTCTTGTGTTCCTCATTAAATATTGAGGATGGTCCAGTCTGATTCATACTGAGGTAGAGAAACCTTTTCCAAGTTTGCCAAACTTGGCCAGCTGGGCCTGCTGGGTTTTGTTAAGCAAAATAAGTGTCAGCATTTTGTTTCTACTTGTCCTTTCAGCCTGTGCCCAACCAAAAGGGGATGGAGTAGAGGGGGTTCTGAGCCATAGAAAATAGGTCTGTCACAGAGCCGCCTTCCCCCAAGAACTTGCAGAAGCTTTGACATGGAAAGATATTTTTCTTTATTTTGTCAACCAGATCCAATTCCAGGGTAGGACTACCTCCCGCAATCTCTGAGAAGGGAGGCTGGGTGAAGATTCACTATTCTGCTGCCCTAACAACGTCCCTGAGGTGGAAAGAAGTGGGTGTGGGCAGTGGCTGTCCTCCCACTTGCATGTATTTGTGATAAAATGTATTGTATCTTGTCTGTTTAATGTGCGTTTCATCCACTCAATTCCTATAGGCCCGTGACAGAAAGAAGTTTGACACCAGAAGCAGAGATTGATGTCTCTCAGTGTCTGCATCAAGCAAGCAAACAGACAGAAGAACTCCAAGTGAGGGTGGCCCATTCCAGCTCTATTTTTTTGGGGGGGGGGGAGACGTTTTTGCTATAGGGCGCGCGACCCGCCAGACAGATAGAGAGAGACATAGAGACAGAAAGCGAGAAATCACCCCCCAGGGGGAGGTGGTCACACCGCAATCCCTTCTCCTCCCTTCTCCTCTCGGGATCTTGGGCACGCACGCACACACGCCCGGCATGAGTTTAAGCCACCGGGTCCGGGACTCGAACCACAGTCGACTATGTGGGAGTCCAGCGACATAGCCATTACGCTAACTGCTGGTCCCTCCAGCTCTATTTTTAAAAATTGGATGGAAACAGGTATGGCATATGAAATAACTCATCTGTTTTGGAGCAGTCTAATCTAAGAGTTTGTGCAAATGCTGTAAAATGTGTAGTTTGTGTTCTTCCTTTTGGTATATAGACCTTTGTAAAACACAATTTTGATATCAGCAAGCAAGAAAAAGCACAGTGGAGAATAAACTTCATACTACACCTGACATAAGGGTTATGGAACTTTGTTCCTAATATTAAGAACATATCATTTGGAATTAAAAAAAAAAAACCCTCACTGTTCTCATGTTTTTATGTTTTGTGATAGGTCATGTTTTCAATATAAATGTAAGTATGTGTTGCTTTATCTTGTTATATTTTGCACTTTGCACTTTTAGTGGCAAAGTGATTTAATTTTTTTCTTTATGTGAGAGAAAGCAGGAGAGAGACAGACAGGTATCTCAACAGAGTATCTCTGTTTACTTTGCTTATGTTTTTTTTTTTTTCATCAACAACTAGTTGTAAAAGCTGTTTTGCTTCTGCTATTTGCAAGTGCTATTTGTGGTTCCCTGTTGGTGTGTTAGCAGTAGGCCATAATTTTAAAAGTATTTAATATATTTAATTTGAAAACTTCTAACAGAGACACTGAACTTTCAAATCGAGAGATAAGTTATATAAATTAGCCACTCTGAATGTCAGACTTGAAAAAGTTTGTTCTCTAATTTTTTTTGTTGTGGTTCTGGCATGACACATCCCCTCTGTGCAGGTCTTTTCCCTGTGTTTCTTGTATGCTTAGCTTTGTAAACATAGCACTGTTCCACTTACCTTTAAAAATACTTCAAGGGATCAGACAGTGGTACAATGTTAGTACAACAGGACCCACAGGGCGATGTCCTGATTTTGTGGCCCAGGGCCTCCATCTACATACCTGATTTGCCCTTGATCCAGGCTGGCTCAGACTGGGAGTGGATTGTAGTATGGGGACCATGTTGGGGGTGCCTCTCTCTCTCTTATGGAAGAATTAAGCAAACTTTAAGAAGAATAAACAAAAATACTTTGAGAGGCCCAACTACAGTAGTGTATGCTTGTTAATGCTGCTTCATGGCAGGCTGAGGCCCAATGGGAAGCCTGGGTTTGATCCCTAAAAGTCAGGCATGGTGGCATCCATCTGTAATTCCAGCTACTTGGGAGGCCGGGGCAGGAGGATCTTGACATAGCAATATCCCATCTAAAACAAAAAATAAAAACAGGAACAAAATAAATTTTGAGATATTATCTTTTCCTGAATGAAGTTCTACAGATGAGGCCCTGATATAGAAAATCACTTGATCAGTAAATCAAGTTGAGCCACCTCCCACTTTCCAGTATAAGAAGTTATGCCCTCCCCACCATCTTCTGCTGTACCTCAAATGCTCTGACCTAGATGTAGTACTTCCTTCCCACAGGCAAAAGCAATCGCTCTGTTAAGCTCTAACAACTCCCTGGTGAAGTCTATCATCAAAGTCCAGGCATAAATACACATTCATTCTTAAAACTAGTCAAGGAGAATAATGAACTCTGGCCTGGAATTTCACTACCATGCTTGACTATCTTTGGCTAGGGCTTGTACTTCATTGTATTTCATGACTCATCTCATGTAATAGGGCAAACATTGGAAACTAGAGTATCTAATATTTTTCTTTCATTTGAACAACTTTTCACTAGTCTCTTAAAGCTTTTAAAGTTTTTATCTTTATTTTTTATAGTTCTGACTCTGATTTTTGAGAGCTGTGAATTTTGATATATTTGAAGATATGTACAACTATAACCATAGTTAATTTTAGAACATTTGTATGATCTCAAAATGCTGTGATTCCCATACCTCTCAATCTCTCAGCCTTAAGCAACCACTAATCTTTCAGTCTCTATATATTTCTCTGTTCTGGACTTTCATATGAATGGAATCACATAGTAAGTGGTATTTTATGTCTGACTACTTTCCCTTAGCATAATGTTTTCAAGGTTCATCCACATTGTCCTTTATTCCTTTTTACGGCTGCATAATATTTCATTCTGTGAATATACCTGCTATTGTTTTGAAAAGAGACTTATATAGAGGCAGTGGAGACCAGTGAGTGGGCAGGGGCTAGAACAGGTATCAGTAGATCTGATAGAGCTGAAAACCTGGTAATTTGGGGGATTTCTGAGAATAGATGGGGCACATAAACATGTATGACTCTCAAGACCTTGTAGATAGACAGAACCCTTTGTTTCAGGTTTTCATCAGACCAGTTTCCAAACCTTCTGCACTAGAGATGCTGACCATTTGTCTGTCCAGCCATGGACACTCTCCTCTGCCCATCATTTCTGGAACCCTAAATATCCATCGGACACCCCTCTCCAAATCTTGCTTGATTACAGTAGTGTTGGTAGGAATTTGACCCAATGATGACTCCTTCTTAGGCAGGTTAGTGCCCTATGTAGGACCCCTGTGGCCTGGCTAAAGGAGATGAGCTTAGGCAATCATATTCCTTCCTTGGGAATATAGTATTGGGAAAGGAAAGTCTGAGCAATCATCTAAGATGGGCCTAGAAGGCTGTTAAGACAGACTCAGAGCTGGGTCAAATGTAAGGGACCATATAGGGACACACATTCTGAGGAAATGAATCAGGAGAAAGCGGAGAATGTAGCAGATACACAGATAGGAGCAGAGACCCCAAGAGAGCACGTGGGCCTCTGGAGGGAGAGCCAGAAATTGTAACTGCCTTATTCGTATTCCAGGTCCCACTATGGTGGTTGTCTTGTGAGTGCCGTAAGATCTTGATCTCTTTACAGCACCCTATGCTACCCTGCCCCCTAACATCCATACCTTGTTTTTGAGACAACTTGAATGGGTCTCTGTTCCTTGTATCCACAGGAGCCCTAACTGGAGTATGTGCAGAATGACTGTAGAGTTAGGAGTTTGGAGCAGAGAGGGGAGGGTGTTGGACAGCAGGAGTTTAGCAGTAAGATAGGCACTGGTCAGACAGCACAGGTGGATGAAGATAGAGGTGCCTGGTGACAGGGTGAAATACAGAGGGGCAGAGGCTTCATATGCGTTTTCTACGCAGAGCTAGGTGTGTGTGCACAAGTGTGTGTGTACACAAGCGTACAAGTCTCGGTGGCAGGTGTGGGTGGGGAGGGGACAGACTCAGCTGGCAGGAAAAGCACTGCCTAGTCTTTCTGCCTTCTTCCTCAGCTGTATATAGCTGCATCCTTCATTTAATGGTTGGTTTATGTCGACAAAAACAAAACCATTCTGCTTGAAAAAAACTCTGGTAAGAGCAGCTGTTACAGAGCAGAGAAAAGCTTGGGGAAAGGCTTAAGGGAAAAGTGTTTGATGGAAACATTTTTCGGGTCAACACTGTGGTCTAGTGGTTAAAGGAATTGGATACCACATCTGCATGGTTTGAATCCCAGCCCTGGTGGCTTGAGGGAACACACCAGGTGCGTGTGTGTATGCACCTCCAAATTCTGACAGGATGGAAGAATTGAAAAGGGATTCTGGTGTAACTACACCCCATGGGGGATATGCTCTCTCTGTTCCTCTGTCTGTCTCTGGTGAGTGCACATGCTTTCTGGCAATATTAAATTATTTTGCTAAATTTTCTTCTTCAAATATATATCTATAGATATGACTGCAGTTAATTACCTAGTAAGGCTTCAAGACCATAATCTTAACTCCTCAGCTAATACCTGAGAAATCCTTAGTAAATGGAAGCAGAGGTGATTCCACAGCCCAGTGACATTGGTAAATTTGAATGCCTAACATTATTGTCCCAAAGGTAGCTGCAGGCATTTCCTTGGGGTGCTCGCAGGCTGGGCAATGCAGTAGAATCCCTCTAAAAGCCACCAGCTGGGCAAGACAGGATTTGATGCCATGGTGGTGGTATGGTAGGTGTGTAGGTGTATGTGTGTGTGTGTGTCCAAATCATGAAGGCATATATGTTACACGTGTGCAGTATTCTGTGTATCAGTTATACAATAAACCTAAACAAAAGAAAAGAGATAAAATATATATATATTTTTATTCCCCAAGTATTACATGCTCATTATGGAGAGAACAATCAAGGCATAAAGAAAAGCACAAAGAATATTTTTAAAACATCTATGCTAACTGCACACCCAGAGATAGCCACTGGTCCCATCATGCTGTTTGTTAACTGCAACTTTCTTTTTTCTTTCTATATTCACCCCACTTTTCCTGGCATTCTGACAGTGCCAGATCAGAATGGCTGTGGGCTCTGTTGCACACCAGCCTGGCAGAGCCAAGCCGAAGTTGAAACAATCCTGCCACCTGCTGCCCGACATGCTCCCTTAAGCAACTTTTTGGCTCTTTCAAACTCCATTTTAAAGATCCCAATTTGTTTGTGTTTTTTTTTAATTACAAAGGTAATTTTTTTTAATGCTCATATTTATTTCACAAACAGGACTAGCTCAGGCGGGCTGTAGGCTTGGTGTTGACTGCCTAGTAGCTGGTTGTCACCTGAGCAGTGTTTGTGGAGGGAGGTGGTGGATGGGCACCGTGTCATTCCAGAGCAGATCTGTGGTGAGGTCAAGCTGCAGGTCTAGGCATTGCATCAGGGACCCAGCCTCTGCCCCACCAGCCTGGTGGTCACTGCTGTGCTCCAGGACCTGTACTTCAGAGACAGCATGACTTACTATAAAAATTTAAAGAGAGAAGCATATGAAATAAAAAGTGAACATCTCCCTTCCATAGTCTCACCTCCCACAGGTGGCCACTGTGAGCAGGTTAGTGTAAGTATATATGGTTCATTTATTCATTCACTAAAATTATTTTTAGAGCATTCTGTGTGCCAGGCTAGACACTGGTGCTAAAGCTGTGAAAAAGACATGATTCTTCCCTTTTAGAGCTTATGTTTTAGTGCAGAGAGTCAGGTCCCAGAAACAGCAGGGATAGGGTGGGTGCGGGTCAGCCCTAGGCCTGAAGGGGCAAGGAGAGCATTTACAGAGACCAGGGAGAATTGGAACTATGAAGAATTGGAACTATGTGACAGCGGCTCCTAGAGTAATTCAAGGAAAGGAGAGACACAATCTAACTTAGAATGGAAAAGGATCACTCTGGACGCAGTGTTGAGAAGAGACAGTAAGAAGCAGAGGCAATGAAGCAAGCAGAGGGAGAAAGCAGAGATTTGAGGCCTGAGGTCTCCCATAAAAAGGTCAGTAAGGTGAGGAGAAACCAGCTGTGGAGACCGAGGCCAATGAAGCAGGAAAAAGATGAAAGGGTTTGGGAACCAAGGGAAGAAAATGTTCCAAGGAGGAGGGAGCAAACCTCTGTGCCAAATATCACTGCTGGGTCAGGGACAATAAGGTGTGAAAACTGACCATTGCATTTGGAAAGGTGAAGGTATTGAGGGAAAATGGAGGTCATTGGTGACCTTATATGAACATGGAGCGAGGCAGCAAAGTCCTGATGCAGTAGGTTCAGGAGAGAATAGCAACAGAAACTAGGAGGCTCCGCAAACACCAGAGAAAGAGAAAGATAACAGAATGAGGGAAAAGTGCAAACAGAACTCTAGCCAGAGAGCAGTTAATCTCAAATTTGGTTCTCAAACGGTAGGGAGTCTGGTAGGGCAGAGAGCTGCTGCTTTTGTCTTTCCATTTATGTTCTTTTTCATCTCTGACACACCCGCTTGCTATAGAGAGAGAATGCATTCTCTAGTGGGGCATGGTCATGCCACAATCCTCTTTTCCTCCATTTCTCCATCCCATCAAGATTTGAAGCACACACACACATGCCCAACATGTTTTTCAAGCCACTAGTGTTGGGATTTGAACTGTGATCAGTCATGTGGATTCCAGCTCCCAATGCACAGCTCTTAACCACTGAGCTACAGAAATGGCCTGAGAACTACCGTTTTGTAAGGGGACAAGAGATATGACAACTAAATGCAATGCATGATTCTCAATTGGATATCAGAGTAAAATATTTATTGAAGGTATGAAACAATTTGAGAAGTATAAATCTGACTGTTTGTAATATTATTGCATCCATGTTAAATGCTTTGGATGTGATAACAGCATTGTGTGTATGTAGGACAATTTCTTGGTTCTTAGGAGACTTTAGGGGTAAACTGCTGTTAAAATGTCTCCAATTTACTTTCAGGTGTTCCAGAATTTATACACAGAAACACTTGCATATACAGAGATAGAGTAGATGCCAGAGAAAATGACTAAGATTAAAAAAATAAATGTAGCTTTTCTTTTTTGTGGCATCGCCGGAGTGGCAGTGGCCAAAATGAAGTTCAATCCTTTTGTGACTTCTGATTGAAGCAAGAACCATAAAAGGCATTTGAATGCACCTTCCCACATCCACAGGAAGATTATGTCTTTCCCCCTTTTGAAAGGGCTGAAGCAGAAGTACAATGTGCAATCTATGCCCATCCAAAAGGATGATGAAGTTCAGGTTGTGCAGGGACACTATAAAGATCAGCAAATTGGCAAAGTAGTCCAAGTTTATAGGAAGAAATACGTCATCTATATTGAACGGGTGCAGCAGGAAAAGGCGAAGGGCACAATTGTCCATGTGAGCATTCACCCTAGCAAGGTGGTTAGGTTATCACTAGACTAAAACTGGACTGAGACTGCAAAAAGATCCTTGAACGAAAAGCCAAGTCTCGCCAAGTAGGAAAGGAAAAGGGCAAATATAAGGAAGAAACAACTGAGAAGATGCGGGAGTAAAATAATCTTATATACAGTTCTTATTAAAAACTGTTAAAGTGGGAAAAAAAAGTAAATTAGTACAGTCTCTGTGGAAAACAATTCGGGGGCTCCAAAAACCTTGCAAGTAGAACTACCATATGACCCAGTAATGATACCACTGGGTATTTACCCAAAGAATAGGAAAACTCTCAGTTGGGAAAACACTTGCACATCCAAGTTGATTGTAGTATTATTCACCATTGCGAATACACAGAATTAGCCCAAATGCCCAAGAACCCAAGAAGAGATGAATGGATTGAAAAAGTATGGCACAAATACTTTATGAAATATTACTCAGCTATTAAAAAAATAGATGAATGTGGAAGATTTAATGTTAAGTGAAACAAGTCAGACTATGAAAAAGAGGTAATATATATCTATATATCCCCACTTAATATATTCAAATGTCTGCACTCCACAGCAGAAACTGAAATATGGGAAGGTGTAATAGCAGGGAGGGCAACTGTAGATACTAGAGACAGTGTAGAAGGGAGTGGGTAATAGGGAGTGGGAGGGTCATAGGGTATGGGAGTGAGAGGATGGGGGAAAATATTTAACAGATAAAAATTTAAAGTTAACTGTTGATGATAATGCATATGGTAATATCTTTGACTTGATTGCTATGCACTGCATCCATGCTGGAAAAAAAATTTTTGTATGCTGTAATGTACAGTGACAAAATATACACTTAAAAAGTATTAAAAAAAAAGAAACTTATAAAATTTAAGTGAAATTTAGTGTGTGTGCATGCGCGTGCACACGTGTGTATTTATTTATTTATTTATTTATTTGCCAGAGGGCATGTGCGCTTGTCAGAGAGACAGAGTGGAGAGAAAGCATCCCCCCTTTGGTGTGGTCATGCCACAATCCCTTCTTCTCCACCTCTCCATCCTGTTGGGATTTGGGGCACATAAAAAGCACATGTGCCCAATATGTTTTTCAAGTCATCAGGGCTAGGATTCAAACCACAGTCTGCTATGTCAGATCCCTTAACCACTATGCCATGTAGCTGACTTGTAAGTGAAATTTAAATCAAAAACATATCTGGTTCTTATAGCACCTATATCAGAATTACCTGGGTTACTTCTTACACTACAGATTTCTGGGCTATTTCAATTTCCTTTTGCTTTTTCCACTTGCCTATTATTATTAATGCATGCATTATTAATTCTTTCTTTTTTTTAATAAGGTTTTTATAATAGAGTATGTGCACTCAACCAGAGAGAGATGATGAAAAGGAAAGTGAGAAATTGCCCCTCTTGGGATTTGGGGCACACACATACACCTGCCTGGCAAGATTTTTAAGCCACCAGGTCTGGGACTCAAATTGTGGTTGGCCATATGGGAGTCCAGTGCCTTAACCACTACATGATCTGGTGAACCCTATAGTTAACACTTTAAAAATGTCTTTTAAGTGAACAAAAGTAACACACATCCTGGTTGGGAAAACAAACAAACAAACAAACAAAAAAACAACTCCAAATAACAAAAACACCTCCTCAAACGGTCCAGAAGGACTATTTTTTTTTTTAATGAAAACACCTCTGTCTCTATTATGCTCACCAGAAGTCACACCTGCCAACAACTTCTTGTGTTTTCTTACAGATTTTATTTGTTCACGTATTGGGTTTTCTTTCTCTTTCTCACATTTTATTTTTACAAAAATGAGGTTGTAGTATAAATATCATTGTGTGTTCCATTTATTTCACTTACTATCACATCTCAAAGATCTCTCCATGAGGATACGTATGGATCTATTTCCTGCTTATCTGCTGTATAGGAATCCATTAAAGGATGCCCCATAACTTACCCATTTCTCTCCTGATATAGACACTTGCATTGTTTAGCAAGCTCACAATTTATAAGGAACAGTGGAAAATGAATGAGCTTCATTGCCCCTATATAGCAAATGACAGAAAAATATTACTCAGTGTACGAAGGGTACTAAAAACCATTTATTGCCAATAAAAAGAGATGGAATGAGCCTCACCCCTCCCTTGGCTGTCATCATTGTGTTCAGGACCTCAGGGAATACAGTAGGTAAATCTGAATGGCATTGGGGCTCATTTTTGAGGTCTCTTAGTTGCTTGAGGGAGACAGGCTGAGTAGGGTTTGCAGAGTGGGGACAGGATATTCAGATTTATATAATAGTAAAAAAAAATCTCATTCAAGTAAGTGAACAATATCAAACTATTAATAACAAATGAGTCTTCTGAAGGTCTCATTGCCTCTGGCCTAGTTTTCCCACAATTCTTACTCTAACAACTTGTTGGGCGAGAGATATGAAATAGATTTGAAATATCTGTCAGGGCAAATCGTTTCCCAGGAATTCCTAATAAGCTCTTTTATTTGGCCCCAAAGAAGTGAAGTGGTTTATCTGATTGGTAAATTTGAGAAGAACAAACTGAATATGCTGACTTTTAACAAACTTAGTGCTAAATAATAGAATTTTGCCTCTACGCCAGAACCTGGGCAGATGTAAGGATTTCAGTGGTTTTCCACATGTCACTCAGTCTTCTCCCTGAGATCCACAAGGTGAGAGACTTTTCTGTTGATGAGAAAAAAAAAAAGACAGAATCATGAACAGCAAGAAGAAAGTTCTCTAGACCGTCTAAAGTGTTCAAACTTTTATTTATTTATTTATTTATTTATTTATTTATTTATTTATTTATTTATTTATTTATGTTTTTGCCATAGGGTGTGTGTGTGTGCCACAAAGAGAGACAGAGACAGAGACAGAGAGAGGAAAAGTGAGAAATCATCCCCCGAGGGTCTGCCATGCTGCACTCCCTTCCACTTTTGGGATCTGGGGCACACACGTAAAATGCCTGGCATGATTTTCAAGCCACCAAGTCCAAGACTTAAACCACGGTCGGCCATGTGGGAATCCAGTGCCTTAACCACTACAGCCCCTGCTGGCCTCAGGGCTCAAACTTTTATCATGATATAATTTTGATGTCTCATTACCCCCTACTTCACCTAAGACAAGGGCCTTTTACATTCTCCTCATCAGAAACATCAACCTATTTTAGGAGATTTTCATTTCTGAGTTGAAATCAATGACTTTGCTCTTCTTCAGCTCTGCATTTGAAAAGCTTCACTGCAAATGGAGTCCTGCAATTTTCCCAGCAGATCCCTTTACCTGGCCTCAGGGAAATCTGAAGAGTTACAGGATAGAGAAGTCCTGGAATTTGTCGCCTTTTCATAGAAACTTAACATCAGCTGGCTACAATCTGTAGGATTCATGAAAGTTTTCACCAATGGTCATGAGGGTGAGATGAACGTAGGTTCTGCTTGAATTATGTCGATTAGTAAAAAGACCCTTCAGGGTATTTGCTTTGACTTTGCCCAAGATGATGAGACCATATTTCCTTTAAATTACAATGATCACCTAATTGATGTTGCTAGAAACCGGTCGGTATGTTGACATGTGGCTTGGCAGAGGCAAGGAGTAGATCCAATGCCAAGAGCTCTTGAGAATGGAGTGGCTGACTCCAGTAAGAAGCTGGGATCAAAAGGTTCCAAATATTAAAACTACTGAGAAGAAGTTGCCAACAAATTCACCATTTAGGTGTTTTCCAAGGAACTGGAAGCTTACAAATAGCAACTAGATACATTCCATTCAGACTTTGCTATTGCATATGTTATCTCCAAAACAAATTTTGTTTTTGTTTATTTGTTTTAATCCAGGAAGAAAAAGTTAAAAAAGAGTCTGGACATCATACCAAACACCTACTTTATGGGCCGCCATAATTATACTGGTAGTAAATTCTAATAATGTAAGTTTACTGGGTTGAATAGTGCTTTCTCCTTATAAAAGAAATGCATGTCCTCTCAGAACCTCAGAGCACAACTTTATCTGAATATAGAGCCACTGCAGATTTAACTAGTTAAATTAAAATAAAGTCATACTGGGTTAGTGTGAGCCCTAATCCAATGACTGGTGTTCTTATAATAAGGCCAGTTGAAGACAGAAACATACACAGGGAAGAAGGTCATGTGACAATGGAGAAAGAGGTTGGGTGATAGAACTACAAGCCAAGGATTGCCAAAGGTTACAGGTGATCACTAGAAGCTAGAAGAGGAAAGACTCAGAACAGATTCTCTCTTGGCACCTCCAAAGGAGCCAGTCCTATAAATATCTTTTTATAATAATTATTTTCTTTATTCACAACAGAGGGTTTGCACACTCATGTGAGAGTGAGAGAAAGAAGAGAGAGAAAGCAGCACCCTCCACAGGGTCTGGTCACACCACAATCTCCTTCAGTCTTCCAACCTATCAGATCTTGGGGCACTTGTGCATGTGTCTGGTGTATTTCAGGCTGACTAGGCCAAAGATTTGAATTTTGGTCACCACGTGAGCCCCAGCTTCTCTTCAGAAGTGCATTTGTCATAGAGTTGGTACCTGATTCAGACATCTGGAATTCAGAACCTAAGAGAATTTCTCTTCGCAAGTCATCCAGTTTGTAGTAATTTGTTAATAACAGCCCTAGGAAACGAATGCATAAACTGACACCTTTTGGGAGAATATTAATGCTTAATGAATAAGCCATTTCAACATTACCGTGATCCCATCCCTGCACTCACCTGATGTTTTTATTTTTTTAATTTTTGGAAGAATGCTTTATTCATGATAGAGCACATGCATGTTCACATGTGAGGATGAGAGAAAGTGAGAGCATGAGAGAGAGATGAGTGTCATCCTCAGGGTCTGCTCAGACCACAAACCCTTCCTCCAGTCCTCCAGTCCATCGGATCTTGGTCACTCACACACATGCCCTGTGTGTTTCAGGCTGACTAGGCCTAGGGTGCAAACTACAGTTGCTGTGTGGGATGCAACTTCTCTCAAGCCGTGCATTACCACTGAGCCAGGGAGCTGGCATTTGAAGCCTCTGTAGACGACCAAACATTCATTCCTCATTGAGAAGCCTCCTATTTAGGCAACTTTATTTTGGTATTTCTATTGACTCTCGAGTTGCTTAGGGTTCCATGTATATTCTATTATGCTTTCAAGGATTCCAAATGGAGGACTATACTCCCTGATGTCCTTTCATGCTTTCACTTCCTGTGTTTTCACTGAAGGATATAAATTTCCCCCATCCAGACTGTGTATAAGCTCCTTGAGGGCAGAGAGCTTTGTCTCTTCTTTCTCTATTGCCGACAGCAGTCAGTACCATGCACATAAAGGGCACCGTTAGTCTTTTTGGGTGAATGACTAAATAAATAAAGCCAAAATAAAGGCCAGATAGGAGAGAATTAGCCTTGATAATTTGATATCTTGTGCTCCTTCCCTCAAGGCTGTTGAGACAATGTTGAGGTACAATGTTCTAGACTGACTGTCAGCAGTGAGGATGATATACTTTACAAAATAATTACTGCCTGCCCACTGAAGTTACTACTTGCACAGAAAAGTCATGTGCTCATTTTGGGGGGGATTCTGATTCAATAATTATTCAAAGGGAAAAGAGGAAAAGGTTGAAAAGGTGATTGAATCATTGCATTAGAAAGTGGAGATAGCCTACCATAAGTCTTTTGGAAAAACCTGTAGGAAAAAAAGAACATCTTTCATAAAGATAGGAAAATAAATATTCTATGCAAAGGAAAAAGAGAATGTTATTGAGAATCTGCATTACATTTTTAAAAGTTTAAGTGCCATTTTCATAGTGCTACAATTTTAGAAAGGTTATGGAATATTTTGAAAAGCATTCAGTTTTTACATTCCCTTGGGGTAAAAGACTGATGAATCCAATATAGTAAATGAGAATTCTTGCCATAGCACAGATCTCTAAATAATTATTTGGAATGTTTTAAGTCACTAAATTACTACAAGTTTAAATATGACAGATCCTTTTTCTTAGAATTATTTACTTAATTTTATTTATTATTATTATTATTATTTTAATTTGCTATAGGGCACATTCACTCACCAGAGAGAGATAGAGAGAGAGGGAAAGTGAGAAAGCAAGCCACCAGGTCCAGGACTCAAACTGTAGTTGGCCATGTTGGAGTCCAGCACTTAAACCACAACACTACTTGCTGGTCCCAACAGCTGCTTTTAACAAATATATGACAACTGTTAATTTTTTACCATGATACAATATGTGGTAGAATTTTTTCTGATTGTTGCAGAGTTGAGGTCAAACATAATTCTCTTAGAAATAAAACAGAAAAGAAATTCATTCTAGATATATTAACCTACTGCAGTGGAATATCATTTCTACCATATCTTATTTCTTCCTATGAGTAGATGAAGTAAGATAACCTCATAAGCCCAGATTCATTGAGGTCAGATGTTACAATGTGGGAATCAAAAGGGAGGAGATCAGTGAAGAAAAAGGACCTATCTATTCCCTCCCACACCTAAAAACCACCATCTGTAAACATTACTTTGAAAAGAATGTCAAGGGCAATTTTGATGGGAGAAAGAATGAACAAGAATATCAGTGTAGTTTGAAGGATGGGGAAGGCTCGGTTCTTGGGAGCTTGAGTTGACAGCACATGTACTGACTCAATATATCTGTAAGTTGTAGCTTTGTGTTTAATTGCAGCTAGAGCCTTCTCCTCCATCTCACTGAGAGGTGACCCAGAGAAACTTTCTCATTTGTTTATAGAGAAATGAATGCTCAGGCATTGGATACCTGCTCATTGGCCCTCCTTGATAATAAAACTCTGACTACGTCAGGCTTTCAAATCCAAGAGCCGTTGATCTCAAAGAAGATGTCCTCAGTCATGTCATTGTTGGACCAAGTCAATCATGGTCATCCCATTCCTTTTGCCATATTTGTGAGTGGCCGTGTGGCCAAGTTTGGGTCAATGTGACAATAGGAAATCTGCTGGGGGATTTCAGAGAAAGATTTTCCCCTCTGATCAAAGAAAGAGGCATACAGAGAGAAAGTCTCTTCCCTGCACTCACTTCACTGTTTTTGGAAATTGTCAGGCAATGGTGCAATACTTGGAGTTGCAAAGTACACTTTAGGAGATGATTCCTACCCATGAAAGATGGCACAGTAGAAAAATAGAACTGGAAACTTGAGCTGTAGCCTCTTCTCTGGAACTACCCTACTTCTAAACTTTTTATTATAGGAGAAAATTAAATACATCTATTGTTTAAACTGGTGTTAGTCAGTTATGCAGTGACTTAACAGCCAAAACAACCTAATTGATACAAGACACAAATAAGGTAAATGACAAGTCCAGGGGTACTCAGATTGTTGTTGTCAGTGCAAGGGCTAGATCTGTAATGAGTTAGAAGTTTGGAGTTAAATAGATCCAGTTTGAATCACCTTCTTGCTATGCACTCTTGGACAAGTTACTTCATCTCTCTGAATCTCAGTTTCTCCACTGAAAAGTGGGGGACAACACAAGCACCCATCTCATGGGATTGTTGCATGGGTTAAATGAGATCATGCAATATGGTTGACAGCCAATGAATGTTCTCTCTCTACTGTTTTCTCCTTCACGCTGCTTCCAGCGCAATCTTTTTTTTAAATGCATTTTTTTAAATGCATTTGTCTTCAGAAATTTATGTTAAAAAATGTCAATGCAGTACAAATTGAAAATTGATCTTATATTTCATAAAATGCATTTGAAGCAATGTAATCTTTTGACTTTGTTTTTTCTTTCCTTTAAAACTAAATTAGCAGTTGGATGTTGATAAAATATCAGTTGTACACAATCTCAGAGTATCTAGAGGATTTATGTTATTGCATTGTAAACATTTTCATGTATTTACTAAGTGCTTTCTCTCTGAAATTTCCCCAGTGGATTACTTAGTACATTAATACCTACTAGCATAACTGCTAAAGATTTAGTACTCTCTTGCTCTGAAAAATCATAAAGGAACTTCTTGACATTTGATACATCATCTTGAAAATAAGTGTTTTTAAAAAGTAATCCTCAAATCTCTGCTTTCACTGCTATTTTAAAGACATTTATAACAAAAGCAGGTGAAAATAAAGTGACTCAGTTTTTCCTACCTTTGGATATTGGAGAGAAAAGTGATGTCTCAATAAAGTAATTTATAGGGCTAACAGGTTGTATGGTGGTTAGAGGTGCTGGACTTGCCGACTGCAGTTTGAATTCCCGACCTGGTGGCTTGCTTTCTCACTTTCCCTTTCTCTCTCTCTTACTCTTTTTATCTCCCCCACCCCCCGTCTTGTCAAACTAAAAATAATAATAATAACAAATAAATCAATAACTCCTAAAAATGAGTAATTTACAGGACCAGCAGATGGCGTAATGGTTACGTCGCTGGACTCCCACATGGCTGACTTTGGTTTGGAGGGCAGCTTAAAACTTGTGTGTGCATGCATGTATGCCCAAAATCCCAAGAGGAGAAGGGATTGTGGCATGGCCCAGCCACCGGGAGGGGATTTCTTGCTTTCCGTCTCTCCAGTGATTGCATACACCCTATAGCAAAAAATCTCTCTCTAAAAGAAATAGTAATTTAGGAAGTGACCACAGTGTTTCACAGAACAGAGGCTTTGTCCCAGGCCCTGTGCTAGTTCATCCTAGTCATGATCTCACTACATTGTGTCAACAGCCCTATGTGATAGGTTCTCTTATTCCCATTTGATAGATGAGAATATGGAGACTTCAGAATGCCAGTAATTTGTCCAACTCTTTAGAAACTAGATCTGAACATATTATCAGTCCTTCATCATAATACTACTTAGCATGTATTGAGCACCTACTATACGCATTTAATTATCGAATTATCATATAATGCCACGTATTATATGATAACATACAATTATCTGAACCTTGAAAGGTAGAATTTATTGTTATTATTATTATTATTCAACTTTGCAGATAAAGAGAGTGAGGAACAGTGATGTGCTGGAACTTTTCTGGGCTTTCACAGTTTGAAATGAGCATTTGGGGGACCAGCAGATGGTTCAATATCTTAATCTCTGCCTTCAACCTCATAAAGTCATTCCTTAAATTTTCCAATACCCTTGGTACTTTCCTCTCTCGTGCTTTTGCTAAAGGATACTCTGCTTAATACTCCCTTCCTGAGACCAGCAGGTGACATGATGGTTACATCCTGGACTCCCACATTGTCCCACTGTGGTTGGAGTCCCGGAACTGGTGGCTTAAAATTCACACTGGGCGTGCGTGCATGCATGCCCAAAATCCCAAAAGGAGAATGCAGAAGGGATTACAGTGTGGCCACTTCTCGTGGGGGTGTGATTTCTTGCTTTCTGTCTCTCTCTGTCTCTCTGGCGGACTCACATGCCCTATGGTAAAAAAAAAAAAAAAAAAAGAAAAAGAAAAAAGGCATTTAAACTCATGACAGCTTGACTCCAAAGCCCATGTTCTTTCTACTCCAACTTGTATTCTCTGTCTCGCCAGACAGAGAGAGACATAGAGACAGAAAGCGAGAAATCACCCCCCAGGGGGGATGGCCACGCCGCAATTCCTTCTCCTCCATTCTCCTCTCGGGATCTTGGGCACGCACACACACGCACCCGGCATGAGTTTTAAGCCACCGGGTCTGGATCACGAACCGCAGTCGACTACGTGGGAGTCCAGCGACATAGCTATTACGCTAACTGCTGGTTCCCACCAACTTGTATTCTTATTATAACAAAAGTAAATTACCATGGGAAGTTGCTACATGTTTAAGATGGAAAATATGTAAATATTCATGTCTTTTAAGTGTCTCAGGGGGCTTACGTTTCTTTTGTTCCCTAAACAACTAGAATAGTGCTAGGTATCACTTAGTGCTCAATGACTGATTGATGAATTTACTGTTTAATAAAAAGCAATAATATCTTCTTGAACACATTTACTTCTGAAGAACTAGTCAAGGACTTGACAATGATGAGTCATTTTATGATTTCCCAACTACATAAATATATTCACAACAGTTGCAGGATAATTTCACAGTAATGACAATTCCATCCATTTGTGGAAGACTTAATTAAAGATACAGTTGTGAAAATGAAAGTTGGTCACAGCATTTTTTAAAGGTCAAATACTCCTATATTGGTAGTTTTATAAGAGAAAAAATTAAAAATAAATCTGGAGATCTGATTTTTCATTAGACCTTCCTGGCAAGGTTGAGAATTAAATATGAATCTCTAGCAGTTATGTAACTTGAAATTCTGACATTTTACATTCATGAACTTAGAAGGATGGAATGAGTGGGGATGATGTTGATGAGTATTTCATGAAGAAAATCAAGTTTGTTTTTTAAAAATGCATTGAAATTTCTTTTCTATAATTTCAGATTGGAGGCCTGGGACAACTTGTAAGGGGGAAGACATAAGAAGAATTGGGAGTCTAATTCTGACTGTTGTTAACCTGCTGTGTGACTCTGGGGAGATTCCGTCCTTTTCCTTCTCTGGAGGTCCATTTCCTCATCTGTACAATGAAGATTTCACCATGTGATCTGTAAAGTCCTTTTCATATCTGAGGGGTCTTTAAAAAGTCCATGTAAAATATGTATTGGAAAAAAAATGGATGATTTAAAATATTTTACACTAAAATAAACTCAGACTTTATTTACATTTTCCATGAACTTTTTGGAGTCTCCTTGCACAAGTATTTGAGAATGTCAATTCATTCTCTTTCCTTTTCTCCCTGGGACATGGCCATAGGAGAAAGAATGGATGTTTTGAGAAAAAAAATCTCTTTGGTAAAAAAAGAACTGTCTTGAGCTGAAAGTACTTAGAGACTATAAGGCTAAGGCTCTTTATTCATTTCCTGGGCTAATATGTTTCATGAGTATTTTAATGGGGACTCTTATAGTTTCCAGGAACTGAAACCCTGCTGGAATTTTGCTTGGGCCAAAATAAAAGAAAAAAAAGGAAAAGAGAATAACAAGATTCTCTCTCTCTCACATCCCCTCATATCTCCCTTTTTTTCTCCCTTCCTGCCTGTCTTTTCCTGTCTCTGGCTCTCTGGGTGGCAACTTCATTCTCTCTGACTTCTCCCACACAGTGAGATGCATGGAAGCTGGCCAGTTTGTATTCATACCTCCCAGAGTTGATGTCAGAGAGGAATTTCTATCAACTCTTTCCAATCCCAAGTATTAAAAGTCCCTGGAAGGAATTTGATTGACCCCGTTTGGATCAGGTTCCTGTGTCTCTACCATTCACTGGGTCCAGGCAACAGAGAACATAGCAGTCATCCTTCAAATGCATGGTTGGAGTGGAGAAAGCAGCATTTTTTGAAGGGGAATGTGCTCTGGATAGACAGAACACCAGGCTCAATAGTCACTGCCGCAAAGTTCATTGTCTTTGGTCAAGACTGCTGAGCTCAGAAATATTCAGACAAGAAGTCATTTTAAAGTTGAGGTGTGTCCTGTCGTGTTCAGGGAAGCTATGGTCTAGACACCATCTCCTAGACTCCCGAAATATTCAGATAAGTAGAGAATAGATTTTGTCACAGAATGACCAGAAACAACTGCAGAGGCACAAGAAACATGAGAAATCAAGAAAATATCTCTTCTCTAAGGGAAAAGAACAATCCTTCATCATCCACAGACAGTACAGTAGATTTCATGGAAATGTCTGATCGAGAATTCAGAATATTCCAAGTGACAGACCTAAATGAGATGCAAGAGCTGAGAGATAGTGAACTCCAGAAGATGCAGGAGAAAAGAGACGAATTCCAGGAAGTGTTGAAGTTCTTCCATGACCTGAAAGAGGAAATACACACCATAAAAAAGAATCAAATGGACCTATTAGAGATGAAGGCTGCCATTCAGGAAATCAAAGCCTTTCTTGAAAGTATTAAAAGCAGTCCATGCAGAAAATCGAATCTCGTATGTTGAAGGCAAAACCTCTGAGCTAGGAAAAAACCCAAAAAAACTGAGAAAATAACCCCCCCCAAATAAGAATACTATACGAGTAATACTAGACAGCATTAAGCACCCAAACATCCAGATAACTGGTATCCCCAAAGGTGAGGAAACTAATAAGGGCATTGATAATATATTCCAGGAAATCTTGGAAGAAAACCTTCCAAATCTAGAGAGGCATTCAAATATCCAGACCCAAGAAATACAAAGGACCCCTAATAGAATCAAC
>NW_006160229.1:5356353-5358786 GCF_000334495.1 Tupaia belangeri chinensis
GGGTGATTTCTTGTTTTCTGTCTCTATGTCTCTCTCTGTCTGTCTGGCGAACACACGCGCCCTATAGCGAAAAAACTCTCCAAAAAAAAAATTGTGAAATACAATTTTATGACTTTTGAGTAAAACATCACTGATTTCCTTTTTTTTTTACTATGCTTTGTTTTCCCAATTTAAACATTTTACTTTCTTTTGAGTTGTTGATAGGTTCAGCAATTTGTTAAAATATTTTTGTTTGTTTCTTTAAATGGAAACATAAACTTTTCTTTTTTCCTGACCCTTCTGGAATTGGAAATATTTGGGAGTATTCTTATTTTTTAGCAGAAGGGTTATTTGCATAAGTTCAATAATACTTGTGGCATTGAATCAGAAATTAGAAATACTCATTATTACACAGGACTTTGATTGGAATCTCATACCTGAAGATTAACTTGTGTGCTGGGCATTATTTGCTTTGCAACAATCTGAGTAATTGACATGCAAATATTTTCTTAAAAATATTTAAAACCATATTGTCTCTGTTGTTATAGAGTCACAAACGAAATTATACAAAATTATAAGAAATATTTTGAACATTATCTTTAAAATTCAGTAGTTTGAAATTTTGAAAGTTGTTTATTAACTGTCAAGTGCTATGGAGTATGAGCAAAAATGTTTTGATATGTAAAGTAAATGTTTATGGAAAAATGCAAAAATAAATAAATAAATGGGGAAAAAAAGACTGCTGAGCTCAACCACAATGACTCCAAAAGACTCCATGGCATTATTGCAAACAAGAGAGTCTTGGAAAAGCAAATATATTACTATGTTGAATCCAAAGGGCTGAGGAGTTGAATATATTAGGTCATCGGAAAAGTCATGACATATTTTTCTATGCAAAAATGCATTATGACTTATTCAACAAACTAATTTTTTATAGTCTCTTTTCTACAATTCAGATGTGACCTGTCGTTTGGCAAGAGACATCCATTTTCTATAATGTCACTCAAGGAGTAAGCAATAGAAACTTCATCCCTTTTTTATTATTCATAACAATACTTGCTACTTACATAGTATGGCATTTTCATCAAAGGATCTCAGAACATACAATTAGCAAGTATTAGTCAGTTTTCAGATGAGAAGTCAGAGGTGCTGAGAAGGCAGAGCCAGGCACCATGAGTCTGCCTAGGATGGTGAACCTTTGGAAAGTACCTTTTCTAACATTGGCCAAGTCAGCAGGAGTTTGAGAGTGACATGCCCTCCATTCCAGAAGCCTGACTCTAATCAGAAGGAAAGTCAAGACAGTTAGGCTGTTGTGGAATCAGAGCTGCTCAGATTTGGAAGAGGCCGCAGGGGCCCGACGCAATGCAGGTCCCTTTCCAGATTATCACCCATCATGAGTGGCCATGCAATGTCTAGAGACTGGACACTATTTAGTTCACTAAGAAACACATTTTATTGTTGGAATTAGAAGGTTATTCTTTATGTTAGAATCTGTCTTCCATCCGGTAGCCTTTTTTTTTTTTTTCTCTTGAAAGCCTGTTCTGTGACTGACACTCATTTAGTCGAGTGATGCGGAGGTAAGAGTGAGTCCTTGTCCTCTAGGATCTCAGTGTTCAGTGGAGAAAACAGACTTGTCTATGGATGATTGTTTAGTGAAGGTGTGAACATAGGTCCCAGAAGTGAAAATGCTGATGTCTCTCCAGAGGTCAGAGAGGTTCTCCTCAAGGGGTTAACCCTGGAACTGATTTTTGAAAGATGGATAAGAATCTTCCAGATGAACAAAAATAGATTCTGGACTAGGCAGAGGTTATATGAGCGTATGCAAAGGCACAGGGGTGAACAAGAGGATGGCTTAAATCCCCACAGATGGGACTAGAGGCAGGGTGTGTGAGGTTTAAGAGGATAGGTTGTGGAGCCCGAGGCAGGGCTATATGATGAAGGGCCCCACAGCAAGGGTGTGGTGTTTTCAATATAAGTTAGTGGAGATTAGCACTTTTAGGCTCATGAATTACTGAGAAACTGATCAAAGATTAGGAGCCCTCTTCCCCCCCAAAATGCATGGACACACACACAGGTACAACCCCCCCCCCATGCGCTGCTTAACTACTTTCTTTAGAAACATAATAATATATCTCAATTTTAATATTGCCAAAGCAAAACATTTGACTACTTACCTCCTAACTCCCCTCCTCTACCACAGCCTTCTCCATCTCACTAAATGGCATCATGGTTTAGCAGTTGCTCAAGCAAAACCTCAGAGTCACCCTTGATTCCCCACTTTTCATCACCCTTAAAAATTACAATGATATCTATGTAAAAATTATAAACCAAAAGATCAAAGGGTATTAGGGCAGGGAGGACAATTGTGGATGCTCGAAACAGTTTAGAAAGTGGGTAGTGGGTGGTGGGAGGGAGAGGATGGGGGGGGGGAAGGAGCATTTAACAGACACAAAA
>NW_006160229.1:5358973-5359715 GCF_000334495.1 Tupaia belangeri chinensis
CAATCCCCCAGGGGAGATGGCCTCGCTGCAATCCCTTCTCCTCCATTCTCCTCTCGGCATCTTGGGCATGCACGCACACGCGCCCGGCGTGAGTTTAAGCCACCAGGTCCGGGACTCGAACCATGGTCGACTACGTGGGAGTCTAGCAACATAGCCATTATGCTAACTGCTGGTCCAAATGTAAATTTTAAAATGTAACAAAAAAATTGTATCAAATTTTGACCACTTCACCCCAGTTTGAGCCCACTCCAGAGATACTAGTCATCCCTTATTCAAATTACTGAGAAAAATCTGAGAGTTGAAAGGAAAAATGAATGAACCCATAATTATAGAGGCTTCAACACCCACTTCTAAGCAATTGATAGAATTTCTAGAAAGAAACTCAGCCAGGATATAGAAGATGTTAACACAATCAACCAGCAGTATCTGATTGACATATATAGAACATTCCACCCAAACACAACAGAATACAGACTTTTTTTCAAGTTTCCATGGAAAGTCACTAAGATAAGTACATTCTTAGTCACAAAATTCATCTTAACAAATTAAAAAGAATGGAAATTGTATTGAGTGTTATTTGACCAAGATGGAATAAACCTAGAAATCAATAACAGAAAAATAGAAGGTAAATTTCCAAATACCTGAAAACTAAATGACACATTTAATAATTCATAGATCAAAGATACAGTCTCAAAGGACCTTTAATGATGCATAGGACTGAATTAAAATATGTGGGAAGTAG
>NW_006160229.1:5359737-5364643 GCF_000334495.1 Tupaia belangeri chinensis
GGGAAATTTATAGGATTAAATGCTTACATTTACAAAGGGAAAATGGGGACCAGCATGTAGTGTAATGGTTACGCTGCTGGACTCTCATGTAGTCAACTGTGGTTCAAGTCCTAGACTTGGTGGCTTAAAAACTCATGCTGGGTGAGTGTGCATGCATGCCCAAAATCCCAAGAGGAGATTGGAGAAGAAGGGACTGAGGAGTGGCCATCCCCCCTGGAGGGTGATTTCTCGCTTTCTGTCTGTCTCTCTGGTGAGTGCACCTGCCCTATAGTAAAAATCTCCTAAAGAAAAAAGAAAGAAAGAAAGAAAGGGGAGAATGCCTCAAACCAATGATCTAAGCTCAAATCTTAAGAACTCAAAAAAAGAAACGCAAGATAAACACAAAGAAAGCAGGAGGAAGACAATAATAAGCTGAAGGGCAGAAATCAATGACATTGAAAACAGGGACTTAGAACAGATTAATGAAACAAAATGCTGTTTTTTTGGGAAAAATGATAAAATTAATAAACCTTTAGCAAATTTGACAAAGATGAAAAGAGAAAAATCAGCAATATCATGAATGAAATAAGGATATCACAGCAGATCCAGAAGTCATTTAAAGGAGAAAAAAGAATACTACCAACTTTATGATCATAAATTTGCACACAGAGATTTGTACCCATGTGCTTCTAACACCTTTGTATGAGATAGACAAAAACTGGAAAATGGCCAAATGTCCTTCAATGAGAGAGAATGGTTAAACAATCTATGGCACGTTCATACCATAGAATACTATTCAGTGATACAAAGGAATAAACAGTTGATATATCAGTGACTGAATGAATCTTGAGGGAATTATGCTGAGGGGAAAAGCCAATCTCAAGAGGATTCATACTGCGTGAGTCTATTTATGTTAGTATAATATTTCCAGAGTGGTAAAACTGAAAGGAGAGAGAACAGATTAATGGTTGCCAGGGAGAAGAGGGACTGGGTGGGTGTGGCTATGAAAGTGTAACACTAGAGAGTTTTGTGGTGATGGTAGTTGAGTACCTTTATTATGACAGTGGTTACACGAATCTTCACAGGTGATAAAATTGCATAAAACTGCGTGCGTGTGCGCGCGCGCGCACACACACACACACACACACATAATTGGTAGAATTTGAATAAGTCTCATTTTCTCATCTGTAGAGTATTATATCATATCTATCCCAGGGGTTACGAGGATGAACAAGTGAAATAAAAATTGCTTAGCACCAGGGCCAGCCGATGGCATTATGGTTAAGGTGCTGAACTCCCACATAGTAGACCACAGTTTGAGTCCCAGACCTGGAAGCTTAAAAACTCACGCTGGGCACATGTGTATGGTGCCCAAAACACTGAGAGGAGACTGAAGGAGAAGGGATTGCAGCATGGCCATCCCTCCTGGGGGGTGATTTCTCACTTTCTGTCTCTCTTTGTCTTTATGGAGAGCACATGAGCACTGTAGCAAAAATCTGGCTTTAAAACAAACAAACAAACAAAAACACACTTAGCACCTCCTGGCATATAGGAAAAGCTTAATGTATGTGGTTGTTGTAGTAAATTTATAATTATAATTATTTCACCACCCATCTCTAGGGATAGCCAATGCCTAGGACCTATGATTTTAGATTACATTTTATCATAAATTCAAGTGAAATTGGACCTTTCTATCTATACCTTCTCAAAAACTTTTGAGAAAACTTCAGGTTTCAAATAAACCTTTACTTGTTTGGGGTCTACACTGTGGTTTTGACTCGGTTTCACTCTGATACTGGGTTCAGTCAAAGTTACAAGTGAAATTTAAAGGGGAAAGATTCTCTTATGCAACAACTAAAGAAGTATTGCAAAATGGAAACTGCTGAGTTTTGTATAAACGTTTGGTTACTTGCTTTCTTTCTTACACCAGACAACTCTGTACACTGGCAGAACTGTATGGGTGCGGAAAGAGAAGAGACATTGCTGGATCCCATAATTGTCCTGGGTATGAAGGAGAGATGGTTTTGAGAAAGGCAAAAAAGGAATCCTCTCCATGGCTGTGTCTGTTGAGTGTATCAAATCATCTTCTGCGGTTTCTCTTAGTCAGAGACGGTAGGTGGGTGGGGTTCAATGCAAGTGCCTCCTACCCAGCCTTTGCAGATGGGAAATAACTCTGGAAACATGATAGAACTGTCAAAAGCACATGAAATTTGCCATATAAAGTATAAAACATAAGTCAACAATGTTATTTGTTCTATAGCAGTATAAAAATAAAGCACAGGGGGCGGGCTCAGTGGGAGTACAGTGGTGTTGCAGGTAGGCTCACATGGGAAAGGTCTTGAATTCGCATCTGGGACTCTCTTAGCAAGTGTGGTATGTATCTGTGTGTGCCTACGATCCAGGCTGGCTGAGGCTAGGATCACAGCATGTAGACCTTGTTGGGGGTACTTCTCTTTTGCTCTCTTTCCTTCTCATGAAAGATATAAATGAATATTTAAAAAAAAAATAAAGAGTTGTTGGGACCAGGAGGTGGCTTGGTGGTTAAGGCACTGGACACTCCCACATGGCTGACCACGGTTCAAGTCTCAGACCTGGTGGCTTGCTTTCTCACTTCCCTTCTCTCTCTCTCTGATCAAATTAAAATAAATGACGAATAAATAAAATTAAATAAAATAATTTTAAAAATAGAATTGTTTATAAAGATGGACAATTAAGACTCAATAATATCATGTTTAAATAATCAGTGCCTCCCCCAACACCTTAGGGGTGTCACACTCATGACAAAGGTCATACACTTACCTCTGAAAATTTCTTTCTGCGGTGCTGTCTGAGTGCAGAGCTGTAGATGCACACCTTTTCCATGTCACGCTACACAGCAATTTTGTCAGAAGGAGGCAAGAAAGAAACCCCTGGGAAGATAGGTGTGGGAACATCTGTTCAGGGACATTAATTGAGCATACTGGTCAAAGGAACCTGGGAAGAGAAAATATATTTGGAGGGTTACTTTTCTACATCGTTTATGAGTCGTAATTTCTCAATTTTTATGTAGATTTTGTAATGCATTGCCTGAGTAAGAGAATTAGGAAGAAAAACGAAGGTACCAGATAATACTTCCTTCATCTCTGCTAAAGACATGAGCCTGCACTTTCTCAGCTATCACTTCCCAAAGCAAGCATTCCCTGACCTTTCCTCCTGCCTCATTATGTTGAGACTCTGGGATCTCACAATCCCTTACTCCTTGCCCTCAGGGAACATATCGCATTTAGGACTGAATAGCAAATTCATTTTTATTGGTTTAGTGCTCTTAAGGACAGGGGCTATGTTCGTCTTCCTCACTGTTCACCAGGAAATCTCAACTCAGAACCTGGCACACAGTGGGTCTCAGTTAATATTTTTTATGATAATTCAATTTCCCCACTCAACTTGTAAACAAGAAATCAGAGTAGAAAGTGAAAGAATAAATGAACACTCAAAGTCTCTGAACAACCTTAGCCTCAGTTTCTTTCCAAGAGTTTCTTTGCAAAGGACTTAATTCTGTCTATTGCACTAAAGGCCTACATTTCAGACTCAGTGCTTAGATAACTAGATCTGCTCCCTCTTCTTAGCCTTGGGGTAAATGTTACATTACTTCTTTCCTTTCCTCTACTCTAGTTTCATTTTTAGGTTGCTAATCTGACCTTTAGTTTAAAAAGTAAGGTACTGGATGCAAAGAGAAAGTAGGTATTTTCCCCAGGTGCTGTTACCAAAGTGAGACGGACATCATTTCGTAGGTTCTCTGTAGTTAGAAACCTAGTGGCAGTTCAAAATTCCTGTTTCTCATACATATGCCAAAGTGTAATCCATCCATATTCCAGGGGCAATTTTTTCCTTGTAAAAGTTAGGCTGCGGTGTTTATTGAGAAGAGAATTTGTTGTTTATGCTTTGTTCATGAAACCCAAGGGCTAGCAAACATCAGACTTTTGAATATAGGATTTAGTAATTATTACCCTGAATGAGGTACTTGTTTCCATTTAGCTCACAATTTAACAATTTTACCCCATTTTCTACCCTACTCCCTTCCCCTTAGTACCACACCTGCAGCATTGAGGTAGAACTTGGAAGCCTTCTGTCAGGGCAAAGCCCTATACTGGGTGGGAGACTGCTCTAGAAACTAAGCTCCAATGCCTTCATGAGACAGTATTTCAAGCATTACATAAGCTTATGAAAAGAATGAGGTGCTTCCTTTTTTAAACAAAAAAAGTATTTATTTTTAGGTTTTTGTCATAGGGTGAGTGTGTTCACCAGAGAGACAGAAAGAGGGAAAGTGAGAAATCACCCCCTGCCCCGAGGGGGAATAGCCACATTGCAATCCCTTCTCCTCCACTGTCCTCTCAGGATATGGGGCACACACACACACACACACACACACACACACACATACACACACACACATACACTCCCAGCATGATTTTCAAGCCACCATGATTTTCAACCTCAGTTGGCCATGTGGAAGTCCAGTGCCCCAACCACCATGCCACCTACTAGCCCAGAGGCACTTCTTAAGAACTTTTATTCTTTTATTTTTTAACTGCCACTTGTGCTTGAAAGAGAGAGGAGAGAGAGGAGAGAGAGAGAGAGAGAGGAGAGAAAGAGAAGGCAGCCCCCCAATGTAGTGTGTAGGTCATACTGCTACAATACCTTCTCCTCCATCTCTCCATCCTATCAAACGCAGGCATGCATGCACACACACCCATCATGTCCACCAGGCTGCCAGGGCCATGACCCAAACCATAGCCAGCCATATGGGACACAGGTCCCACAACCACTAGGCTATAGGCCAATCCAAGAACAACTTTAAAACTTTTTTTTTATTTTTAAGAATTATTTATTTAATTAATTCTATTTGTTGTTATTATTAGTTTTTCAAATTTGACCAGACAAAGACAGA
>NW_006160229.1:5364666-5376156 GCF_000334495.1 Tupaia belangeri chinensis
CCAGGTCTGGGACTCGAACCACAGTAGTCGACCATGTGAATAATCCACTGTCTTTAACCACCACACCACCTGCTGGCCCCCAAGACTGTCACTATTTTATGTTGAATATGTCAGCAATATATTTTAATATATATGAAGACATTCCTTTTCTACTTAAATGTCCAAGAGAAGTGGTTACTACTAGTTCTTTAGTAGTAAGGTGCCTCATCTCCTCCTCCAGAAAACTTTCCTCTGCCTCCACCAGCACTGTGCTGGCCTCTACTCCTACAATATTCCCAGTAGGTCCCATAGAGTACTTGACATTATAATTTTTGCCTGTTTTCCACTAGATTGAGAGTTCATGAGGGCAAGGATCTTGTCTTTTTTGATCAGTTCTGCCCTATGTTGCTTCTCGGCTTTTGTGCCTTATCTTCAGGACTTTGCTTATCATTTATTTGCTAGTCTGTCTCTCCAGTGGTGAGCTGATAAATATTTAATAATTGATTTTTTTGTGGAATAAGAAATAAAAACCAACAAGATCCTGACATTTGATAGAAAGTGGATGAATATGGAAGATTTAGTACTGGAGTGAAGCAAGCCAGGTTATGAAAGAGAGACATTGTATATCTCCACTTAATATATACAGGCTGTCTGCACTTTATGGCAGAAACTGAAAGATTAGAGGACATAGACACATGAAAAATTGTTATAGATACTGGAGACAGTGTGGGAAGGGGGTGGGAGAAGATAGAGCATGTAATGAAAAATATTAAGGAGAAAAATAGAGGCAAGACATTTATGGGGCACAGAAATGGATTGATATCTGTTGATGCTAATGTGTATAGTATCCTCAGCTGGACTGTTGTGAGGTGTATTTGTGCTGAGTAAATTTGCTTTACAATTCAAGTGATATACGGTGATTGAATGTATAAAATATTTTTTTTAAAAAAATTGGTTTTCTGAAAGGAAAATAATTCCCAGTTTTTAGTGACTGCCAATTTCTGTTGTATAAATGTTCCCTCGTGGCCAATTTCAAGCTACTAACTTTGGGTCACACAACAGTGAGTTGGGAAGACATTCCCAGCAGCACACCATTATATAATATTTCACCATACTAGTACAAGATATACAGATAAATTCAAAATCATACATAGCACAGATAGCATACAAAGACAGCAAAGTGATTAGGAAGTTATATGTTTTGGGTATTTATGGTCTTTGTTTAAGTGTATTTTATTTAATTGTAAGTTTGCATAATTTAATAGTTAAAAAGTTATTCCCACTATAAAGTTATATGTGATTCAATGTAATATAAACAAGATTATGATAATAAATAAATAAATAAAAGTTATTTATTCCTTCCATAAACAAAAGAAAAGGAGAGAGAGAGTGACAGAGAGTATCCCCAACAGGGCTTCAATGCTCTGATCTACCCCCAGCTCCAGCCAGCCTGAATCATGGCCACACATGTGCCCAGCATACTCAGGAGGTCTCTGAACTTGAACTGGAAACTTTCCCATGTGGAATTGTCTCAGTGTCATGTTATACCACTGTACCATCATCTGGCCTTGTACATAATTTGTACCATAATCTGGCCTTGTAGCATCCTTGACACATAATTTTATACTTTGTGTTTGTTAAATGTTTTTCTTTTCTTTTCCTGTCTTTGACTCCCTTCCATCCTCCACTGCCCACCCTCCTCCCACACTGTCTCTAGTATCCACAGTTGCTCTCCATGCCTTTATAACCTTCCAACATTTCAGTTTCTGTCACAGAGTGCAACACATTTGGTATATATTAAGTGGAGCATACAATGCTTCTCTTCATGCTTAACAATGAATTCTGCAAAATTTATGAACATTTATCAATTCTCATGAGCCAACAGAAGCTGGATCCAGTACATCACTGTCTATCTCCCTGACTAAACTGTGAACTTGAGAACTGAGACTGGAACTGTCTTGTTCTTCACTGAAACTCCAGGACCTAGCACAGAGGAGGCACTTACTAATATTCATTGGAGGCAGTCAGGTGTATCTATCCTTTTGTACTCACTTTAAAAGGAGTTAAGAGAGAACTCAGTGTGCTGTTTAACCACAAAGGCCACTTGGCAACTGCTCTAGAGGAAGCCATACCAACCTCAGCTAAGAACAAGCTCAGATCTCTGTTATATAAAGCACTTCACTGCAAACTTCCTACAGGTTAAGCTAATTTGTCACTCCCCACTGAGCAAGTAAACAAGGCTCTGATAAGTGATGTATTTATTCCTTGAGTACTTAAGACCAGATTTCGTCCTAAAGAAGCAGGTGAAATCTTAATGTCAAATTTGCACAAAATCCCATATAGCAAAAGAGAACACTTGTCTTTCCAAGCCTCAGACACTGACCTAATTATTTCAAGATCCATTAGAATTCATTGAATTCCAACCTAATAGGATATTTTGTACATTTCTCTGAGGCTTCTTGTAATGGTTTTGACTAGCCCAGAGCACCAGGCCAACCATCCGTAGGATAGAACCACAGAAATAGTGTTTGAGGCCAAATCCCAACTGCAGTAAGCTGGCATTTCCATTACTGGTGGAACCCTCTAGAAATGAAATCTATTTGGGGGGAGTTTTTTTTCTGTAGGGCACATGTACTCACTGGAGAGACAGAGAGAGAAAATGTGAGAAATCACTCTCTCTTAATAATCATAGCAATGGTTAACATGCAATGAGCACATCCTATCTCCATGTCAAGCACTATGTGAGGCTATCTACATAGACTAATTAACAAGGTCTCTCTCTCTCTTTTTAGAATTATTTATTTAATTTTATTTGTTATTATTGTTATTATTATTTTTAATTTGACCAAAGAGAGACAGAGAGAAAGAGAAAGGGAAAGTAAGAAAGCAAGCCACCAGGTCCAGGACTTGAACCACAGTCAGCCATGTGGGAGTTGAGCACCTTAGCCACCACACCACCTACTGGTCCCAACAAGGCCTTTCTTAAAGTCACTGACCAACAGCACCCTCATTTAAATGATCAGTTTGCTGGGGCTATTGCCAATCCAGTAAGACCAGATGGTGATTGGCATCAAAAGGTTCTGCTCCAGGAAACAGCAGTTAGCGTAATGGCTATGTCGCTGGACAACCATGTAGTTGACCGCGGTTTGCGTCCCAGACCAGGTGGCTTAAAACTCACGCCGGGCGCGTGTGCATGCGTGCCCAAGATCCTGAGAGGAGAACGGTGGAGAAGGGATTGCGGCGTGACCATCCCCTCTGGGGGGTGATTTCTCACTTTCTGTCTCTCTGTCTCTCTCTGTCTGTCTGGCGAGCGCACGCGCCCTATAGCAAAAACCTCTCCAAAAAAAAAAGAAAAAGGTTCTGCTCCATTGGACATTAAATAATAGCATGGCTCTCTAAGAAATCACAGTTACGGGGAAAAGTCTCTCTTCAGTGACTATTTTCCTTTTTGCCAAGATGGTGCTACTCAAACTGGCAGGAGATGTGACTTCCTCAAGAATGTGCCCAAGTCATCTTGAATCACTCCATTGAGAAGCATGACAGGAAGAGATCCCACGGGCTCAGCTTTGCCCTTCTCAGACATCCGTTCAGAGAACAGAAATCAGTTGGCTTTTCAGGGCAGTGGGTGACACTACCCACGGTTCTCTACAGATCTTCAATAGGTTGACATTTCGAATCATTTGAATAAATCAAAGTGACAGAGGCACCTTAAGTTGCTGAGTTGGGGAGATGATTATAGAGAGTGAAAAAAGACATTTTCATTTTCTTGCTGATGAGCAAAATAACTAAATTTTGAAAAGGAAGTGGGATGCTTTGTGGGAGGAACCTTCTCAGGGAGAGGGCTACAGTTGTACCTCTGTCCTGGCCAGTGATAAATTGGTGGGGAAATGTTTCGAAACTATTATGTGCATTGTGAAAACCCAGTACGTAGAATCCACATTTTCCTTAAAGCAAGAAAGCTTCAACTGGTATACAACTGGTATACAAGGTCTTGTGGGACCTGGAAAAATGAATTCTGTTTCTTTTAAGTGAAATTTGAGCTTTAGTCTCCCAATGCTGTCGACTCTTTCTTACAAAAGACCATTGATAGAAACCTAAGCTTAGAGCCACTTCTGTTTGTGTACAAAAACTGCCTAGCTGCTTTCAAGCTGCTTTGTCCAAAATATGATTCAAGGCTTTGATTAGTGAACAAATAAATCAAAACAAAACACAAGCAAACAAGCAACGATTCTAAATCAGCCTATAATTTAGGTCAGAAGTTGAAAAATACAGTTGTGAGGTCTAATTCAGGAAGGGAGATGTTTTTCATGCTAATCAACTACTAATTATAAAATAGGTGATAGCAGACATTCTGAAGAACTAAAAGAGGGGGTGGGGTGGTGCTACTTCAAAGTTTAGTCATCTTTGATTGGAAAGTGGGCGTTGTAAGGTGTGGCACCAAACCCCAGAGAGTCACTCTGTAGTACGGGATTCTCTCACTTTGGTCTTTCAGTTTGGACATGAGAAAGAACAAGCCAAAAATTAAAGCGAGAAGAGATGATTTTAAAAGGCCAAGCTGCACATAAGAATGGGTTCCAAGCTGCTTTGCAAATAAAGATGGAATCTAAGAATAAACTCTCACAGGCCTGAGGAGAAGGAAACATGGAGGTGATGAGCTATTTTGCCCAAATAATGCCCTTGAAGTAACCTCTAAGATCCTGGGCAGAAGAGGAAGGTGAAGGGGCACTAAAGCCATTCTAAGACCAAGTCATAGCATTGTCAGCATCTACTCCACAGAACTAAGTCAGGGGAAGTGTGTTCTGGGCCTAGGAAGCAGACCTAAGCCAAGTGTGGTCTTAAGTGTGCTTGCATATTAGAGTCACCTGGAGAGGCTGCTTTTCTTCGTTTTTTCTTTCTCTCTTTCTTTGTTCAGTTATTTGAGATCTTAATTAACAAGTGCTTATACTTCTTTGACTTCTTTGAAATAAATCAAGTCATAAACTTTTATTACAAATTAAAAACGAAGTTCTTGAAAACCTCAACTTGACCAGATATAAAACAATTTAAAAAACTTTGAAAATGTATTGACAAAAATCAGGCTTTTTTTTTTAAGAAAAATAAAAAACCCTATTTGTCATTACCAAAAAATAACAAAAATGAAAAAAAAAATGCAATGCTACATAGATACTGCAGATAATTCTAGTTACCTGGCCAATGAGCAGAAAGCAAGCACTTAAGGTTTTAAGCTCCTATCTTTTGTTCATTTTTTTAGAGAGATTTTTGCCATAGGGTGTGTGTGCTTGCCGGAGAGACAGAGAGACAGAAAGCAAGAAATCTCCCTCCAGGGAAGATGGCCAAGACCCAATCCCTTCTCCTCCATTTTCCTCTTGGAATTGTGGGTATACACATGTACCTGGTGTGAGTTTTAAACCGCCAAGTTCAGGACTTGAACTGTGGTCAACTACATGGGAGTTCAGCAACATAACCATTACACCATCTGCTGGTCCCCTCTTGTTCATTTGTTATTGCTGGAATTCCATATTTACTTTCTGCTGGATGACTAAACTGATGATAGTAGCAATGGTAAGACAGCCTTTACTCAGCCCCACCCTTCTTAGCCTTGGGGACAGATGAATTCTCAGCAGGTAGATGGGCTGCTTTTGTCTTTTTTTCATCTCATGGTTTAGGGTTTTCTGGGCACCCGTCATCAAATTGAGGTGGCTGGTGACCTTGGGTCTCTTTTCCTTGATTTTCCTTATCCTCTTCATTTGCCATCCTCTCCAGGCTGTCTTTGATGAGGAAGGCCCTTGCGAAATCATGGTTTGTAACCCCAATGCATGTTCTGCCTCACAGATCTACCTTGTTCTCCTGAACTCTGGCTATCAGCACCCTCCATCACTTCTGCCTGCACAGGAGGGTTGCAATACTCTGGTCAATGCCCATAGGGTCTCTGCACGTAGCAAGTCGAGGGAACCTTCACCTGCAGTAGGGCCGAGGTTGTTGGGCCTGGCCTTTGGGAGTGCTGATAGTCCTCGCTCTTTTCCCTACTCTCAGGCTAAGAATACTATAGACTAGTGGCTTATGAACAGCAGAAATTTATTTTGTTGATAATTGTGTAGAGGACCCCTATGACGTGGATGGTGACGATAATAGTCATGGTATGCTGCAAATGTACTGCCTTGAACTGGAACTCCACCAGGGCCTGTAACTCTGCACCCTTTTTTCCTTCAACATCAACCTCCACAGTCTCTCCATCTCCTACCCTGCGAAGGTACTTCCTGGGTCATTCTTCTTTATGGCAGTCTGGTGTGCAAATACATCTTCCTTGGTGTCATTCCTGTTGATGAAACCATATCCATTTCTTACATTAAACCATTTTACTGTTCCCAAAGCTTTCATTGTAATGACTTTCTTGTTCCAGCCAGCAGGAGCTGCCTTTATGAGGTTGCCCAGGCTGCTGCACCCTTCACCGTTGCTGGTGGTGATGCTTGGTGGCCACAGTGCTGATGGCAGAGGTGATGGGTAGCTGCTGGGTCTTGGCCTGACTGTTCTTGGTTACAGTGGTGATGACTAGGGCCAGCTGCAGCTCCTCCCGGCGTCTGGTGGTAACCAGGCCGGCAGTGGAAATGGGGCTGCTCAGGGCTTTCTGGGGTCCACTCTCCACTCCCTTTACCTATAGGACGCACCTGAAAAGCTTTTAAAATTCTTGATGTTCAGACTTTTCTTTCAAACAACTTAAATTAGATTATCTGGAAGTGAGACTCAGGGATCTGGGTCTGTATTTTTATTCATTTATTTAATTAAGTAATTTGATTGGTTGATTTACTTCTAAGTGCTTTTAAAAGTTCCCTAGCTGATTAAAATGTGGAGCCAATATAGAGAGCCATGAAATAAACAGCAATAAGGTTTAACTGAAGTAACGAAGGACTCTAATGTGTAGATAGTCTTATGTTTCTTTATATGGTGCTTTCTTTTACAGCTGGCATGAAATATGAGCAAGTAGTGTTACTGTTTCTCTTAGTCTGTTCAGGCTAAGAATACTATAGACCAGTGGCTTATAAACAGCAGAAATTTATTTCTCATGGTTCTGGAAACTAGGAAGTCTAAGATCAAGAATCAGTGTTTGGTGAGGGCCCTTTTCCTAATTCGTAGACAGCCATCTTCTACCTGTATCCTCCCTTGGAAGAAGGGGCAAATGAGATCTCTGGGATCTCTTAGAAGAGCACTAAACCCTTTCATGAAGGCTCCACCCTCATGACCTAATGACCTCTCAAAGGCTCCACCTCCTACTACCATGACCTAAGCGAGCAGATTTCAACATAAGAATTTGAGAAGACACAAACATGCAGTCTATAGCAGTGTTGGGATATTATTTTAGTATTGTATAAATGTATAGAGAATATCTAATCAAGAGATTCAAATCTAGGGCCTCACATTGGGCAGACAGTAGGCTGGAAAAGCTGATTGCCTTCTCAGAGAGATGGGCTCCTGAGAGCTTGTGGGCTTGGCACTCAATTTGGTTGGTCAGTCAGTCATTACCAGGTGATCAAGGTAGAGTCTAGACAGATAGAGTCTCATCAATACAGGCAGGGTATAACTAAATTTCAAGGTTGAGATAGGGTGGAGAGGTTTACAGAGATTGGATGGAGCCTTAGACTGGGCTCAGGGAGGGAGAGTAAATCAATCTGTTGCATATTAGAGCCCATTATCCTAGTGTAGGCAATGGTCCCCATTCCCTTTGTCAAGAGTTTTGAAGTTTTAGGGAAACTAAATCATCTACTTCATATTAGGTCCTAGTTTGTTTCATCTTCAATGTGTTCTAGTCAAGAGCCATCTTCTCTGGGTGAAGTAAAAGTTCTGTGGCACCAAAGATTCTCCTGACTAGGAGAACTATGTGCTGATGTGGGTATTTGGGTACACCAGGCCATTTCTCTACAGTTGAAGTCCATGTCTACTCTGGACTGGTTGACTTCAGGGTCTGATTTCTAGTTAATATGGCACACATTAGTTGTGTGGCAACTATTTTGAGTGTAATGCAGCCATAAAGAACCAACTTAACTATATTATTTTTAGTCTGCAAAGTCTATTTTAATTGACTGAACCTTAGAAAAATCTGCCTTTAACTTCTATCTTCTCCTTTATAAAGAGTCTTACGGAAATCTCCCTCATAGGAGATGGTACCTAATGCTTAATGAATAGAAGTTAGTAATAACCTTGCTGAATCTTTATGGATGCCTGGCTATGGAGATAAGGAAGGGAAAGATGACACCGGCCCCATTTCATATGACTATCTGAGAAAATTGTAACAGTTTGAGAATTACAGGCACCCCTCACTTCTTTCTTTTTCTTTTTTCTTTTTTTTTAAAAATCCTGAAACTGGCAAAGAATTATGTATAAATACAAAATAGAGAATTCATGAGGATTTGGTTCAATACTGCGGTTAGTCTTCTGGAAGTAGGTTTCAGATTAATGCTCTTACATAATATATTGTTATTTCAGGGTCTTTTTAGAGTCTATGTATCTATACGACCGTGAGTTTTAAGCCACCGGGTCCGGGACGCGAACCGCGGTCGACTACGTGGGAGTCCAGCGACATAGCCATTACGCTAACTGCTGGTTCCCAAGTCACCCTTCACTTCTAAATTAGAATCTTAGAATTGTCTTGACTGAATCCATTCCTTCTGCTGCCTGATTAATTATTGCTTATCTTCAAGCCCATTACAGAGAAGGAAACCAGTCATCCTGCCCTGCCCAGCATACCCAGAAGAGGAACTGCCCCCATTGCCCTCTGATGCTATCACATCTCCTTGTGATCCAGCTGCCTCGGTAACTTGCTTTTTGTGCCTTCCCCTATATAAGCTTTGTATTTTGTTTAGCACAGTGGGATGGTTATGGACTCAGTGTGCCCTATCCCCAATGTTGGCCTCACTGAATAAATTCCTTTCTTTTATTCACTGAGGTCCCCCTGCCCCCTACACTTTAGTTTGCTAAGTGGCATGGACCTGAACAAGCATCCCTTCCTGTTCTGGTTTCAGATGGCATTTGACATCTCAAGTACATTCATGTCATCCAGAACATGACAAATTTCAGGGGCTAGTGATAAATGAATAAACAAGCTAAGGCAGGGGACTGAATCTTCTGGTGAAGACGAACAATTCCAATAGGCTGAAGGAGTGTACAGGACAAGAAAGACATGCTAAGGGAAGAGTTACGAAAGGTACTGAATCTTAAGGAATGAGTAGGAGCTCCCTAGGCAAAGAAATCTGGCAAGGACATTCAGGTGGAGGAGGCAGAGAAGGAAAACTATGCTTCTGTTGGAGACCATGAGCAGATCAGTGTGGCTGAGGTGTTAAGTGTGAAGTAGGGAGGGGCATGAGATGTGGATGAAGAGGCAGGCAGATGTAAAGGACTCATGGGCCATATTGGGGAGTGTGAATTTTATCTTATAGGCAATAGAGAGCCACTAAAGCAGTGTTGTTTCTGTTTCTATTTTTGGAATCATCCATGGAACTTTAATGGCACTGATGCTTGGATACCACTCCCCTCCCCCAAAGATTCAAGCTTAATTGGCCTGGGTTGTAGCCTGGAAATCAGGATATTTGAAATCTGTTTAGGTTATTTTAATGTATAGTCAGAGCTGAGAGCCACTGCATTAAAGGGTTTCAGTAAGAGCAATAACGTTGTTAGGTGCTTATTTTAGAATGCTCATTCTGATAGCAGGTGGAGGAGTAGCCAGAGACAAAAACCAGTTGGAGGTCATTGCAATAGTTCAGGCAGGAAACAATGTAGGAATGGCTAATAGCATCAACAGTAAGACTGGAGTGCAAGAGACAGTTTTGAAATATGTTGAGGGTGTGAGGTTGGTTTCTTAGTCCAGTGGACTGGAAGATGCCTGAAGAAATTCAAACCATCATACATTGCCAATAGGGTTGTAAAATGTTGCATTTGCTTTGGAAAATAGTTTTGTAGTTATTCAGAAGTTTCAACATAGAGTTATATCACCTGGCAATTTCAAACCTAGGTATATGAGAGGAATTCAACTAGTTCATGGACAAGTGGAATCAAACTATGACTTTATTTTGTTGCAAAAAAAAAAAAAATTGGAATCCATGCAGTTTTTTCATAACATTTTCCATGAGCTCTTTGAAGATCATTTGTGTATTCAAGAGAACTGAAAACTTACATGCACACAAAAGTTACTATGTGAATATTCATAACAGTGTTATTCATCATAGCCAAAAAGTGGAAACAGCCCAAGTGTTAACATCCTTCAACTGATGAATGAATAAACAAAATGTGATATATCTATGCAATGGAATATTTTTCAGCTATATAAAAAATAAAGGACTGATAGAGAGCCACTAAAGCAGTGTTTCTGTTTCTATAGCATGGATGAATCTTGCAAATATTGTGCTAAGTGAAAGGAGATAGTCACAAAAAACCACAAATATTGTATGGTTACATTTATATGAAATATTCAGAATAGTCTAATCCAAGGACATAGAAAATAGATGAGTTTCCAGGGGCTGGAGGGAGAAGAGGATGGGAAGTGACTGCTAAGGTATTAAAGAGATTGGGGGGGTGGGGTGGGGAGGCTGATGAAATGTTCAACAACTGGGAATGTGGGCCAGGTTGCAGAACATTTTAAAAATTATTATTATTATTATTATTATTACATTTAATCATGATATATTGTCAAAACATATAGAATGAGTTTTCGCGACTTGAACCTTTTTGACTTTACTAAAAAGTACTGAGTTGTACACTTCAGAAGGGTGAATATTGTGATATGTGATTTATATCTCAATTTTTTTAGAAAAGGAATAGCTTCCAAGTTCTTACTTTGGCTTGCTGGGTTAGTGAGGGTGTCATTTAAATGATGTGGAGAGCACAGTAGAAGAAACATATTTGGCAGGGACTGGTGTCTGTGGGACCTCTGGGAACCACTGTCCAGTAGACTGGTGAATGATGAGTCTGGAGCCTGAGAAGAGATCTTTCAGGGATGTGGACTTTGGAATTATTGACTTGGAGATAGATGGCCATTGACATTATGGGAAAGAATACTATCACTGAAGAAATGAGTATAGTGTGTGTGAAGATTGTAGATCAAGGAAAGATACCTGGGGTACACTAATATTGAGTGGGTGGCAGAGAAAGAAGAGCTCAAGTAGCCAAAAGAGGAATCATCAGAGAGATTTGAGGAGACACAGCAAAGAGAAAAGGGGATTGTCACAGGATCCCAGAACATCAAGATAGCGAAGATCCAATTTAAATACTATCGCATAATGAAGTCTCTGCCCAATCGCTGGTACCAGCCCACACTGGCCCTGGTTTGTAGATATGAATAAGACAAATTTTGCTCAATGGTAAATAGTCTATGATAGAGACTTTTACAGGTCCTGGTCCTTCTGACAGTTTTCTTTTCCTCTCCACCTGGCAGAAGCCACATTTCCAAAGCAGAATCAGTTTCTTGACTCTCTATAGCCCCATTGTCTGTTTTTTTTTTGTTTGTTTGGTTGGTTGTTTTTTTTT
>NW_006160229.1:5379820-5394494 GCF_000334495.1 Tupaia belangeri chinensis
TTTTGGAGAGGTTTTTGCTATAGGGCACATGCGCTTGCCAGACAAAGAGAGAGAGACATAGAGACAGAAAGAGAGAAATCACACCCCAGGGGGGATGGTCACACCGCAATCCCTTCTCCTCCATTCTCCTCTCGGGATCTTGGGCACGCACGCACATGTTCCCGGCGTGAGTTTTAAGCCACCGGGTCCGGGACGCGAACCGCGGTCGACTACGTGGGAGTCCAGCGACATAGCCATTACGCTAACTGCTGGTTCCCAAGTCACCCTTCACTTCTAAATTAGAATCTTAGAATTGTCTTGACTGAATCCATTCCTTCTGCTGCCTGATTAATTATTGCTTATCTTCAAGCCCATTACAGAGAAGGAAACCAGTCATCCTGCCCTGCCCAGCATACCCAGAAGAGGAACTGCCCCCATTGCCCTCTGATGCTATCACATCTCCTTGTGATCCAGCTGCCTCGGTAACTTGCTTTTTGTGCCTTCCCCTATATAAGCTTTGTATTTTGTTTAGCACAGTGGGATGGTTATGGACTCAGTGTGCCCTATCCCCAATGTTGGCCTCACTGAATAAATTCCTTTCTTTTATTCACTGAGGTCCCCCTGCCCCCTACACTTTAGTTTGCTAAGTGGCATGGACCTGAACAAGCATCCCTTCCTGTTCTGGTTTCAGATGGCATTTGACATCTCAAGTACATTCATGTCATCCAGAACATGACAAATTTCAGGGGCTAGTGATAAATGAATAAACAAGCTAAGGCAGGGGACTGAATCTTCTGGTGAAGACGAACAATTCCAATAGGCTGAAGGAGTGTACAGGACAAGAAAGACATGCTAAGGGAAGAGTTACGAAAGGTACTGAATCTTAAGGAATGAGTAGGAGCTCCCTAGGCAAAGAAATCTGGCAAGGACATTCAGGTGGAGGAGGCAGAGAAGGAAAACTATGCTTCTGTTGGAGACCATGAGCAGATCAGTGTGGCTGAGGTGTTAAGTGTGAAGTAGGGAGGGGCATGAGATGTGGATGAAGAGGCAGGCAGATGTAAAGGACTCATGGGCCATATTGGGGAGTGTGAATTTTATCTTATAGGCAATAGAGAGCCACTAAAGCAGTGTTGTTTCTGTTTCTATTTTTGGAATCATCCATGGAACTTTAATGGCACTGATGCTTGGATACCACTCCCCTCCCCCAAAGATTCAAGCTTAATTGGCCTGGGTTGTAGCCTGGAAATCAGGATATTTGAAATCTGTTTAGGTTATTTTAATGTATAGTCAGAGCTGAGAGCCACTGCATTAAAGGGTTTCAGTAAGAGCAATAACGTTGTTAGGTGCTTATTTTAGAATGCTCATTCTGATAGCAGGTGGAGGAGTAGCCAGAGACAAAAACCAGTTGGAGGTCATTGCAATAGTTCAGGCAGGAAACAATGTAGGAATGGCTAATAGCATCAACAGTAAGACTGGAGTGCAAGAGACAGTTTTGAAATATGTTGAGGGTGTGAGGTTGGTTTCTTAGTCCAGTGGACTGGAAGATGCCTGAAGAAATTCAAACCATCATACATTGCCAATAGGGTTGTAAAATGTTGCATTTGCTTTGGAAAATAGTTTTGTAGTTATTCAGAAGTTTCAACATAGAGTTATATCACCTGGCAATTTCAAACCTAGGTATATGAGAGGAATTCAACTAGTTCATGGACAAGTGGAATCAAACTATGACTTTATTTTGTTGCAAAAAAAAAAAAAATTGGAATCCATGCAGTTTTTTCATAACATTTTCCATGAGCTCTTTGAAGATCATTTGTGTATTCAAGAGAACTGAAAACTTACATGCACACAAAAGTTACTATGTGAATATTCATAACAGTGTTATTCATCATAGCCAAAAAGTGGAAACAGCCCAAGTGTTAACATCCTTCAACTGATGAATGAATAAACAAAATGTGATATATCTATGCAATGGAATATTTTTCAGCTATATAAAAAATAAAGGACTGATAGAGAGCCACTAAAGCAGTGTTTCTGTTTCTATAGCATGGATGAATCTTGCAAATATTGTGCTAAGTGAAAGGAGATAGTCACAAAAAACCACAAATATTGTATGGTTACATTTATATGAAATATTCAGAATAGTCTAATCCAAGGACATAGAAAATAGATGAGTTTCCAGGGGCTGGAGGGAGAAGAGGATGGGAAGTGACTGCTAAGGTATTAAAGAGATTGGGGGGGTGGGGTGGGGAGGCTGATGAAATGTTCAACAACTGGGAATGTGGGCCAGGTTGCAGAACATTTTAAAAATTATTATTATTATTATTATTATTACATTTAATCATGATAATTTGTCAAAACATATAGAATGAGTTTTCGCGACTTGAACCTTTTTGAAATTACTAAAAAGTACTGAGTTGTACACTTCAGAAGGGTGAATATTGTGATATGTGATTTATATCTCAATTTTTTTAGAAAAGGAATAGCTTCCAAGTTCTTACTTTGGCTTGCTGGGTTAGTGAGGGTGTCATTTAAATGATGTGGAGAGCACAGTAGAAGAAACATATTTGGCAGGGACTGGTGTCTGTGGGACCTCTGGGAACCACTGTCCAGTAGACTGGTGAATGATGAGTCTGGAGCCTGAGAAGAGATCTTTCAGGGATGTGGACTTTGGAATTATTGACTTGGAGATAGATGGCCATTGACATTATGGGAAAGAATACTATCACTGAAGAAATGAGTATAGTGTGTGTGAAGATTGTAGATCAAGGAAAGATACCTGGGGTACACTAATATTGAGTGGGTGGCAGAGAAAGAAGAGCTCAAGTAACAAAAAGAGGAATCATCAGAGAGATTTGAGGAGACACAGCAAAGAGAAAAGGGGATTGTCACAGGATCCCAGAACATCAAGATAGCGAAGATCCAATTTAAATACTATCGCATAATGAAGTCTCTGCCCAATCGCTGGTACCAGCCCACACTGGCCCTGGTTTGTAGATATGAATAAGACAAATTTTGCTCAATGGTAAATAGTCTATGATAGAGACTTTTACAGGTCCTGGTCCTTCTGACAGTTTTCTTTTCCTCTCCACCTGGCAGAAGCCACATTTCCAAAGCAGAATCAGTTTCTTGACTCTCTATAGCCCCATTGTCTGTTTTTTTTTTGTTTGTTTGGTTGGTTGTTTTTTTTTGTTTTGTTTTTGTTTGTTTGTTTGTTTTTTGGTGTGTGTGTGTATATTTATTTTTTTCGTGAGTGAGAGAGACGGAGAGAGACAGCACCCCAACAGGATCTTATTGCTGCAATTCATCCCCAGCTTCAACCAGTCCCAGATCATGGGCATATATGTGTGCCTGGGATACTCAGGGAGGTCTCCAGACATGAACACCAAACCATTCCTCGTGGGTCAGCCTCATAGAACTTCGCATTCTATGGCTGCACCCCTTTTCTCTTTCTCTTACTCTCTTTTTCTTTCTTTCTCTCTTTCTTTCTTTCTCTCTCTCTCTTTCTTTCTTTCTTTCTTTCTTTCTTTCTTTCTTTCTTTCTTTCTTTCTTTCTTTCTCCTTTCTTTTTTTTCTTTTTCTTCTTTCAACACTCACTATAATTTACCATAAATAATCAGTCAAGGATCTGTCTTCCCCACCAGAGTGAGCTTGCCAAGAACGAGCAGTTATCATTTCTGTCTCTACTTCACCTAGCTCAGAACCTGGCACTGAAAGGGCACTCAGTAAATGGTACTAGAGACTAGACAATGTGTGGCAGTAAAAACGTGATGCCACATTGGAAGGTTCTGGGTTCACATCTGAAGACTTCCTTTAGTGCTCCAGGCATACATGTGCTCATGATCCAGGGCTGGCTGAGGCTGGGGGTGGATCATGGCTGTCTTTCCCTCTCACTCATGGAAAAAGAAAATTTTAAAAAATTAAATAAAAAAGTAAACAAACACACAAATAAAAAGTGATATGAGTTAGTGGTAGTGGTAGTGATATTGGTAGAGGCAATAGTAGGAAAAGATCCAGCAGCAGCATTTTGAGTCATTTTCTCAGTGGCTAAAGCAAAAATTTTCTCAGTAGCTACAGCAACAGCCTGTGACCAGTAGAGAGCAGCAGAGACTCTAAAGCATAGACCTGCCTATGCAAGCCCTTGAGCTTGGGGCCACCACATCGTCTTTGCTTTCTTTCTTCTCTATCCGTGTGCAGCAATTGGCCTGGTCTCTAAAGGGATGGAAATTATGCTTTTTTGACTAAAAAGTGCTTCCCAACACCTAAGTAGTTTGCACATTTCAGGCTGAAACTAGGCTAACAGAAGCAGATTTAGTCACCAAGATCATTCCCAATATTAACTAAACTATAGCATTCAGGAGGTTTGAAACTCTCTGGAGAAGGACAGTGTAAAGGGCATACCACTTTCTTCATTCTGAGCTAAATGTATTTGACGAAAGGTCTTAGTGAACTTTGAAAGAATTTCTTGCTTTAGAAGATTGAGAACTGATGACTTTAAAAAAAAAATGACAGTGCTTGCAAAGGGTTGCCTATTATTTTGATGTCCTGCATTTAAGTAGAAAGCCAAATGAAACCTCCACATCTCTGGATCAGGTGTCATTAAGGTTGTTGAATGACTGGTAATTATTTTAGCAAGCAGTGGTAAAAAGGGCCCTGCATACTGGCAAAGTGGTCTGTTTGCTTCTACTAACTGAAGGGCCCACCTTATTATTTTTTCCATTTGACATCAAAATGCTGCTGGAACTAATGGTCTTTCAAGAGCAGGAAAAAGCTTTTCTATTTATTTATTTTAGTCTTTGGCTTTTACAAGTTGCCATTTTAATATGCCTTAATGACTACATAGCAGTTGAGTGTAGGAGTTAAGAATTTGGGCTTTGAAGAGAGACAAAACTAGGCTTCAGCCCCCATCCTTATCAGCTGCATGGGTTGGCCTCTTACTAAAGCACTCCAAGTTTTAATTTTCTTATTGGTAAAATAGCACACTAATTCTTTCCTTAAAGAGTTATTGTGGGAATTCATTGAGATAATGAATCTTAATCAGTCCAGAGCCTGGTACATAATAAGTGCTCAGTAAATTGTAGCCTTTATTACTCAAACTTTATAAGATTCTAAGAACTCACACACACACAGAGTTATACGAAAGGTCTTAGTGAACTTTGAAAGAATTTCTTGCTTTAGAAGATTGAGAACTGATGACTTTAAAAAAAAAATGACAGTGCTTGCAAAGGGTTGCCTATTATTTTGATGTCCTGCATTTAAGTAGAAAGCCAAATGAAACCTCCACATCTCTGGATCAGGTGTCATTAAGGTTGTTGAATGACTGGTAATTATTTTAGCAAGCAGTGGTAAAAAGGGCCCTGCATACTGGCAAAGTGGTCTGTTTGCTTCTACTAACTGAAGGGCCCACCTTATTATTTTTTCCATTTGACATCAAAATGCTGCTGGAACTAATGGTCTTTCAAGAGCAGGAAAAAGCTTTTCTATTTATTTATTTTAGTCTTTGGCTTTTACAAGTTGCCATTTTAATATGCCTTAATGACTACATAGCAGTTGAGTGTAGGAGTTAAGAATTTGGGCTTTGAAGAGAGACAAAACTAGGCTTCAGCCCCCATCCTTATCAGCAGCATGGGTTGGCCTCTTACTAAAGCACTCCAAGTTTTAATTTTCTTATTGGTAAAATAGCACACTAATTCTTTCCTTAAAGAGTTATTGTGGGAATTCATTGAGATAATGAATCTTAATCAGTCCAGAGCCTGGTACATAATAAGTGCTCAGTAAATTGTAGCCTTTATTACTCAAACTTTATAAGATTCTAAGAACTCACACACACACAGAGTTATGAGTTAACCTTGAAGATAGTCAGTGATAATAATAAGAAACTCAAAATAATCCTTGATAAAGAAAGGCTCAAAGGAATGAGGTAATTGCCCAAAGTTAGTCAGAACTAAGGATGTATGTCTTAACCCTTCATTCATTTTAAGCCAAAGGGCTTACCTCTAAATTACTAGAAAACTAATTATGCCCCTGTCAACTTTGTTCTGGAGGAGCAATGTTCTCTTCCCTGAAACCTTAAGTCTCAGAGATCTGGAAGCAGAGCATGCCTTGCACCTCTTTGAAGGTCCATCCCTCAGCCCACTGCTATGAGGTTGGCTCCCAGGAAACAGGGCTCTTGACATGGTTGAGTAACGTGACCCAGAGAAAGTATCATGAAACCATTATTCCCTAACCTTTAACTTGTGCTCTGGAATGTAGAGTAGAATTAACATTTTATGCATTCAGTAGCTTACAAACATGGCATTGAGAATGCAGTGTTGGTCAGAGTAGATTCAGCTCTCAGTCTAGTAGTGAAGACAGAAAAGGAGACTGTACACTGAGATAAATACAGTGGGAGCAGTGCTATGATTTGGTATCAGGGTGGTAGGGGAAGCCTACAGAGCTGTGAGAGCTCAGAGGAGGGCAGCTCAACCAGCCTTGGCAGAGGTGGGGTCAGGAAGGATCTGTAATGTTCATATATTCTCTTTGTTGGTTGATAAGATAATAATACCAACTGGCTAGTGGCATAATGATATTTCTATTTGTTTATTTTAGAACAAAAATATGTTGAAATAGATTGCTGTACAAGACATGATAAAATACAGAAATGTCTCAGACATGGACTCTGCCCTTCTGAAATCTGGCTCTTCTTTAGGAAGTAGGTGGCAATGATACTTCCCAGTTTATTCAGAATTATCAACTCCATCAGTTTTAGGTAATAGGTAAGAATAACCAAAGCTGAAGATTTATTGGTTGAATTTCTACCTGGTTAAAACATCTGTTGATAATTTGTTATTTTTGTGTCACAAAGTGTGTTGGTTCATAAGCAAGAAAGTGTATCCAAATTTCTGGAATTTTCTTTGTGGTTATATGTTTTGAGATTAGCTATTGGAGTTTTGAAGACTAATCATCATTTGGCTTTGAGGATAAAATCAAATTCAATGTCAGTGATATGAGTGACATGTAAATACTGAGGTTTGTCCTACCAGTCATGGTGCAAAGTGCTTAGGTAGAACTTACTGAATTGTTTTATTGGAAAGTTGAAGCATTCCTTACTGTGTTTCTGGGAAAATAAGGGGGAAAAGTTCAAACAACATGCTTATTATTCATTGCAGAATGTCCCACCATGATATCTACCTCTTAAATATAGTTTCCTGCACTTCCTAAAGGTTTGTGAAGGCATCAATGCTTCTATGTTTGCTGTCTGCTTGTTCTCATGTTCGTCTCTCACTATTTCTGCCCAGGTGCCTCCTGAAAGTTCCACTGGGAGCCTCCAATACTGCACTTTCTCCTAAGTCTTTGAGTCATGATTCTGATTTTCCAATGAGATAAAACAATGCTCCCTGCTAGGTCTTTGTGGGTCATTTGGAAAAAAACAACACTTAGCTCAAACTGAGACTGTGATTCAGAATTTCCATTCCTGAGTGGAGTTTGACGGTTCTGCTTGGTAGGCTATCAAGAAACTGTACTCAGAGGAATTGCTCCAAGTCTTTTGGGAATTTATCCTTTGCTCATGAATTTAATAAGCCAGAGGGGTTTGTTCCTCTATCCAGAGAGAACTCTGCAAAGCTTACCCACATTGGTAACTTTAATAAGCACTTTCCCTGAATGACTACAGCAAATAGCAGACTTTAAGTCTGAGTCAAGGGAGCTACTCCAATTTGTACTTCCCTCACCTGGTCTTAACTTCTCTCTGTCATTCTGTGGACAAGTTAAAGAATATCCTTTGTAACAGAAGAACATCAGTAATTCAGTCCACACTGTCTAAGATTGCCTGTCTATTTTGGATCTCTGCAGCTGCAATAGAGTGGAAAGAATGTTGACTTTGGAGTCAGTCCAATCAGAGCTAGAGTTGAGACTCCACTACTTCCTAGCCATGTGACCTTATACAAGTGACTTAACCCCTCCAAGGCTCCACTCTTCCCTCAGTAAACTGAAAGTAATAATAGTACCTCCATGATAACATTATTGTGAAGGTTAACGAGATAATGTATAAAAAGTGATATAGGGTGACCAACTCTTATGATTTACCTGGGAATGAGGGTTTTCCTGGAACAAGGGTACTTCAGTGCTAAAGCCAGGGCAGTCCCAGACAAACCCAGATTGTTGGTCACCCTGGATGAATATGAGTAAGATGTTCCCCTTATTCATTTTTATCATTATAATAACCACCATTTCTAGATCAGGAGATTCTCCACGTGCACATCCGGGCTACATCCCTTACCTAATCCACACAACCTGCATCACTTACCATGAAATTCAGGGATTTGGAGCTTTTTGTAAAGTGCTTTATGTGTTTAAACTATTAGCATTACTCTTTTATGTATACTTCCATGTTCTAATAATGACAGGTTCAATGGTAGACTATTCAGAGCCTTCAAAGGAGATTCAACATTTATTGAGTGCCTACTTTGTGAAAGGTACTGTGCTAAGCATCAGGGAAAGAATAATGTACTGGGGGAAATTAAATAATATAGTTAAATTTTTTTTGGCAAATGTTTTAGTGAAGTTGAACATACATATGCGAAAAGGCCCAAACCTTCAGTGGCTACCTCAATGCTGGCTCAATGAGGTGTCAGAAAGTGAAAACATATGTGCGATCAGGACTCAAATCAAGACAGAACATTACCAGCACCCTCAAAGCACCTCTTCCCTAGGACCCCCGCTTCAGCCACTACCCATCACCTTTAAAGAAAAACCCCAACTTTTGTTTTTGTCTTTATTATGTCTTTCTGTGTTGGTTTACCTTGTTGTTCTTTTTCTAAGTTTGTTTTTTCAGTTGATAATTTAATCCATTTATTTTTATTCTTTTATTTTTACTGTTGCATTTAGGGCTATGAATATTCCTCTGGACACTGCTTTAAATGTATCCCATAGATTCTGATGTGTGGTATTTTCATTACCACTATTCTTTGGTAAATCTATAATTTCTGATTTTTTTCTTCTTTTATTCAAGAGTTGTTTAATAGAAAAGTTTTTAAATATTTTAGATGGAAAGCCTTTTTTTGGTATCACTTTAAAATTCTAGTTTTATTCCATGTAGAACCTTGACCTTTAACACCATAGGCTCATTCTGCCTTATTTTTGAACTCTATATAAATGAAATCCTGCCAAATCTTCTTTTAGAGCTCCAAAGCCTTCCTCAGAAAAGACAAAATATATTAACACTATCAAGCTCTTCAGATCTAGAAATCTAGAAGTTACCAAGTTTATACCAGTTAAAGTGAACAGATCATCACTCAAACTAGATGTTTTGGGACATAAAATCCCAACCAAAGAGTGAGGAAATTTTGAAAATGTGTCTAAATTTTCTTCCCAAATGTGTTTTTTCTGTCATTAGCAAGTTGGAGGCAAACAGAAAATGCGAACGTAATGTTATTCCAAAGTGTTTCACTTTCCAACTTCCCAAAGAACATGTTCAGAGTATTTCAAATTAAATATTCTGCTGTTGCCTTTAAAACATGAGGAAATCGTTACCAGAAAACTAGCTTTTTGTACCATCTAGTGGTGTATCCAAATATAGCTGATATGTAACTTTTTTTTTTAAGTTAGTCATCCTTTAAGAGAATCTTTGAGGGCTGAGGTCATTGTAGATAGATTATAGGGACAAGGAAATAGCTCCCTCACTCTTTGCTATTACTATGAACTCTGGTTTGATTCCTCATCTTGCTGAGTAGGATTGATTCAGGTCTGCAATCTGAAGGTCCTAGACCTGCTTTGGTTACAAGGTTAGGGGCAAAGAATAAACTTACATTACTAAAGTGATGAAAATAACATTTTCATCACCTCATTCTCATTTTTTTTTTCTATTTTCAACATTGTTTTAAACTGCCCAGAACTCTCTAACAGAAGTTTTCATTAATTTTTTTTCTTTATTCATGATAGAGTGCATGTGTACATATGTGTGTGAGAGAGAGAGCGAGCGCAAAAGAAAGAGAAAGAGAAAGAGAAAAGAGAGATAAGCACCCTCCACTGGGTCTGGGGGTGCTGCTATCCCTTTCTTCGAGTCCTCCAGCCCACTGGACCTTGGGCACTTGCATCCATACCCAGTGCATTTCAGGCAGACTGGGCCAGGAATTTGAACCATGGTCACCATGTGAGATATACTTCTCATGAGTAGCATATCCACACTGCACCATAGAACTAGCCTTGTTTTCTATTTTAAATTGTGATTAAAAACAACCATATAAGGAACACGTAACAAAACTTATCATCTTAGCCATGTTTAAGTTAGTGTTCAAGAATGTTAAGAATATTCACGTTATTGTGCAACAAAGTTGCAATAGTTCTGTAGAACTTTTTCATCCTGCCCAACTGACAACGGTCAAGGTATGTATCAGTCATAGACATTCTTATATGGGTAGGTGTTTTTACAAAAACACAGTAATTACCATGAAATATGAAGTGCTCTCTCCTTTTTTCTGCCCCCTACCTCAGGAACAAAAGAATGACTCTGAAAAGTGATGCTCCTATCATTTGTTTACTAAATCTCAGAGCTGAGTTCATATTTGCAACCATCCTTGCTCATGAGGGCTAGGAGCAGAAGTTTTGAAACCCTCAAATGCAGGATTCTGTGATCTATAATAATTAAAAGTTAAAAATGTTTTTTAATTGCAGGCTTATATCAAGGGAATTCAAGGCCTGCCAGAGGAAAGTTGGAGAAATCCCAGCAGATAAATGGAGAGAACATTTCCTTCAGAAACAAAAGAGCTGATTTGGAATTCTGGCTCTGCTAAGTTTCCAGCTGTGTGACCTTGGAGGAAATCACTGAACCTCTCATAGCCTCAGTTTTCTTATATGCAAGATAGGAATAGTAACACCTATATGTTGTGAAGATTAAATAGTTATATACTATAATTAGCACATAGTAGATGCTCGTTAAACATGAGTCCTCTCCCTTCTCCTTCCTTCCTTTCTTTTTTTTCTTTTTTTCTTTTTTCTTTTCTTTTTTTTTTTTTTTTTTCAAAATCTTGATATGTGATATGTTGCTCAGTCAGGCTTCAAACTCTCAATCTTCCTACCTCAACCTTACAAACTGCTGGGATTACAGACATGTCTTATTGTGCCCAGCACCTTTTCCCACATTTTGGCAATATGTACACTTCTCCCTGAGCCTCAGTTCTGCATCTGTCAATTATACTGAGTTACTGTGGGGTTTAAACTGTGATAATGTATGTGAGAGTAACTTCAATATATTAAACATTCAATAAATGTTTTTCTTTTTTTAAAAAAAATTATATTTGCCTTTTAATTGCCAGAGGGAGACACACAAAAAGAGAAAGACACCTCAATGGGATATGATCACACCACAATTATTTTTCTTCCATTTCTCCATTCCATCAGGATTTGAGGGCATACATGTACATGCACCAGACATGTTTTCAAGCTATTGTGGCCTAGATTTGAAATGATGCTGGCCATGTTAGATCCGGCTCTCAAGGCATAGCATTGTACCACTGCACTGTGGGACTGGCCTACTCAGTAAATGTTTTCAAAACTATTTTTTTTTGAGAGGAGTTTTAACTAATAAATAAAGAAAATAATCACTGAATACACATATTTTGGGGTTGTCAGAAAAGTCATGAGATATTTTTTTTCTGTCTAAAAATGCATCATGACTTTTCTGACTACCCAATAATATTTCCCAAAGAAGGTTACTAAGATTTTCCTGATAAGCAATGGTTTAACTTAAATCATTTAAATAATGTATCTGTCTGAAAGCAGGAGCCTGACTTAGGTAAAGTCTTGAAACTGTATCTGCCCCCAAGAATGTATGATTCTCTCCCAATCTTAGAAAAGAAACAGGAAAGAAAAAGATAATTAGTCTGGGTTATCACAGAAGCTTCGAGAGAACAAAGTATATTTTGCTGCTTCATAGTTATCATGATCATTCAAAGATAGCCACTGTTCATTTTTCTAAAAGTTTTCTGCATAACATATGTATTGAGGGGTCAGCAGGTGGCATAATGATTAAGGTGCTGGACTCCCATATGGCCGATGGTGGTTCAAGTCCCAGATCTGGTGGCTTGCTTTCTCACTTTCCCTCTCTCCCGCTATCACTCTCTGTCTCTCCCTCTCTGTATCTCTCTAGTAAAAATTTTTTTAAAATAATAATGACAAATAAAATTAAATAAAATAATTCTTTTTTTAAAAAAGATACATATCGAAATCACTTTGTCATGAAGGCAACCAGACATGTTAAAAAGTCAAACAACAGAGAAGGATATAATGTGAAAAGTAGTATTTCTCTGAGCAACACCACTAGCGCATGCACACACACACACACACACGCACACCAGTGGGAGATGCGATTATGAAAGAAAAATCAAACAGGTGTAACGTTGCTGTCTTGAAGATGGAGACAGGAGGCAATGAGATAAAGAATGCAGACAGCCTCCAGAAGCCCAAAAGGGTAAGGAAACCAACTCTTATCTAGAGCCTTGAGAAGGAATGCAGCCTCGCAGACACCTTGATTTTAGCCTAGTGAGACTCATGTAGGAAGACATCAACTCTCCAGAATTGTAAGGTAATAAATGATGTTGTGGTCGGCTGTGAATGCAGCAGTAAGAAACTGATACACCCAATTACACATGAGATGAAATTATTGCAGGGGTTGGGAGAGGTGTTCCTTATCCTCAGAGATACTGATTCAGTAGTCCAGGGAAGGGCTGAGGGGTATTTATTTGAGCTCTCCAGGTGATACCGGTGCATCTAATTGGGACCTGGGGAAGGAACCCTGATACAGAGTATACAAGTATGCAGAAGTCACCGCCTCCTAGTCACTTGCTGGCCTAGAAGATGGTCTAGGTAGGTGATGGAAGATGTGGCTGGGGCTGCCCTGGGGCACCAAACTGCCACCAACCTTAACTATATCTCCTAAGTGGTAATGTCATTTAATCTCATCAATATGACCCTAATCTATTTTCAGCTTGACTATCAATTGCTTATCAACACAAATGTTCCGCTCTAGCCAGAGTAATCTATTCACTGTATATTCAATGGGTCTTGGAATTTTTCTCTCTGTATTTGCTCTTAAAATTCTGCTATAGGGCCAGCTGGTGGTGAGATGGTTAAGGTTACTGGATCTCACATGGCTAGCTGAGTCCCAGACTGGTAGTTTGAAAAACACAATGGGAACATGTATGTACATGCTCTAAATCTCAAGGGAAGAATGAAGACGAAGGAATTGCAACATGATCATGCCCCCTGAGGGATTTTCTCTCTCTCTTCTCTTTCTCTCTCTCTCATGAGTACACATGCCCTATAGTAAAAATTTAAAAGAATTCTGCTTTATGCTTGTATTAGCTGGGTCCTCTAGGAAATAACTGCCGAGAAGAAATTAGAAGTGTTAGAGTTTAATGGGAGGCTGGTAAGTAACACCCGTGAAAGAGGAAAGGGAGAGAAAGCAGAATCAAGCAGGGAAAGACTCAGACCATGGTGCAGAGCTGACAAAGTTTCAGTCAACTCAGCCAGAGCTCTGCAGCACATATTTCCCATTAGAGGAGTCCCACATTGGGCAAAAATCGTCAGGCCCTAGGTCCCGTAACATTTAATCATTAGTTGGGGGATCCACACAAAGAGCATGGCTGAAGTGAATCCTAAGGAGAATGCCAATATTTGAAAGTTGGGAACATGAGAAACTCACATAGGAGGGCCTGGCAGGTGCTGTGGTGCTGGACTCCCACATGGCTGACCACAGTTCGAGTCTCGGGCCTGGTGGCTTGCTCTCCCACTTTACTTCTCTCCATCCCTCATCAAATTTAAAAATGATAATGTTATAGCTCAGTTTGTTTAATCATCACTAATTTATAAAAAATAACAGCAATATGCTATTTGAAAATTATATACATTAAAAGAATGGAAATGGACCAATGTGTGAATACTTCACATTTTGAAATACAAATGCTTTACAAAGTTATTTCTAATGAATTATATTGGAAGCTAGGGAAATAGTTAAAGAAAGCTTACATTTATTGTTAATATGAGAGAAACGGAACTATTATATCTGGGCGGCATTTATTTATGGAAGAGTGGTTTTATTTCCAGTGTGATACATGATGTTGATTTCTAGATGGAGAAGTACTTAAATACAAGTCTCAATTGTATCTTCAACATTCTTATTTGGGATTTTTAAAAGTCTTTGCTACTTTAAAAAGAAAATTGCATTTTTTTTCCTTTTTGGAGACAGGCATTATTCAAGTATGTGAGATTTTCTAGCCCATTTGAAGCAATTTCAATTCCTCGGATTGTAAAGGTCAGGAATGGGTGAATGTCTGTGACGGGGGAGGAGAGGGAGATGGAGGGCCAAGATAACTGGTGAGTCAGAGGCAATCAGACCACTTGTGAGATTACAAGAACTGTAGAGAAGAAGACAGTGAATGAGCTTTGTGGGTTCTATCCCTATTGGACCCCACTTTATGCAGTCTCAAGACCTTGATCAATTAGTGGAAAAATTCCACTTCCTTACCCTCCAGCCAGCTAACATCTCGTTAGATTGTCAACTACAGAGTAGATAAAGCCACATAGATACCATGGATACTGCACAGGGGCCAAATATTCCACCTTTGTGTGTAAAAAGTAGAAAACATTGTATGTATGTTGGGGTACCATATTTTTCTTTCTGTCTTTCTCTTTCTTTTTTTTTTTTTTTTTTTTTTTTTTCATT
>NW_006160229.1:5394516-5399138 GCF_000334495.1 Tupaia belangeri chinensis
CCACCCCACAACCACCCACCCCCACCCACACACACACACAGAAAGTGAGAAATCGCCCCCAGGTTATGGCCATGCCAGAACCCCTTTTCCCCCAGTCTCTTCTCACGATTTTGGGCACACACACACATGCGGATGATGTGATTTTTCAAGCCATCAAGTCTGGGATTTGAATCACTCAGCTAGTCATGTGGGATCCAGTGCCTTAATCTCATAACACCACCTGGCCCTGGTTGGGTACTTTTTAAATTGCAAGTGTAAAATGCCAAAGTGAGTCAAAGAAATGGTTTTCAAGTGAGTTCTTTGAAACTAAGGTGAGAAAAGTAAAACAGGATGGATATAGAAAGCCAGAAATCTAAGTCTGATATTAAGCAGCAGTTGATTTGGGCAGAGATCTACCTGTGCCTATCAGAGGAGCAGGGCTCTCTCAGAGGCAGAAGGTCATTCCTTTCCTGTTCAAGCAAGAAAATCAATTACTTGCTTTCAGCTTCATTCAAGAGAGAGCACTTCCAGGAATTTTTTTTTTTTTTGAGAGGTTTTTGCTATAGGGCATGTGCGCTCGCTGAACAGACAGAGACATAGAGACAGAAAGCGAGAAATCACCCCCCAGGGGGGATGGTCACTCCACAATCCCTTCTCCTCCATTCTCCTCTCGGGATCTTGGGCACGCATGCACACACGCCCGGCATGAGTTTTAAGCCACCGGGTCTGGGACGCAAACCGCGGTCGACTACGTGGGAGTCCAGCGACATAGCCATTATGCTAACTGCTGGTTCCCTAGGAATTTTCAGGAAAGGGTTATGACATCACCTAGGCTGCATAAGATGCCAATTCTATTGAAATATTTTCTTCTTTTCCCTAAAAAAGCACTAAGACTTCAATTTTGGTGGTTATATGTTATCTCTTCTTTTCTTCTTTTTCTTTTTTTTCAGAGAGATTTTTGCTATGGGGCGCATGCGCTTGCCAGAGAGACAGAGAAACACAGAAATCAAGAAATCACTCCCCAGAGGAGATAGCCACACCACAATCCCTTCTCTTCCATTCTCCTCTTGAGATTTTGGGCACACACGCACACATGCCCGGAGTGAGTTTCAAGCCGCTGGGTTGAGAACTTGAACCTCAGTCAGCCATGTGGGAGTCCAGTGATGTAATCATTATGCCATCTGCTGGTCCCAATACATGTTATCTTCTAACACAGATGAATTTTTCTAGAATGAGCAAAGATAAACACACACTTATACATCACAAGTGGTAGAATCAGCCTCCATCCTGAGTTTTCCCAGCTTAACCTAAAAGGGAACATGACTTTGGAAGGTAAATAACAGAAAAAAAAAATTGTACTGCCTATGTACTCCCTCTTCCTAAATCTAGGAAACATATGTAACACACTGGAAAAACTGTTCTTGAGACAAGAGAATTACTGTATTACTGCCAAGATCACCAATCTACTCGTGCAAGAGTTGTGGTCTTTGTTTATATAGCAGATGGGAGGGGAAAATATCTAAGCCATCCTGATATTAACCCTTGATAAGTATTATGGTGGAGAGAGAAGAGCACTGAGTTCAGAGGGCTGGGTTTCAGTGTTGGCTCTGCAGCTCACTATATGATCTTAGCCAGGTCATGTACAATCTAAGAGCCTCAGTAGCCACATGGATTAAATGAAGATAATAACTTCAGTTCCAGGACTGCTGAGAAGTTTCAGTGACATGATGGGTGTGCAAGAACTTAGAATCCAGAATACTGCCATCTGAGCAAATGCAGTTTTATTATTCGGCACTCTCTGAGCAAGTGGGGCAGGATGGGGAACACTGACAGCAGGGGGTTACAGGATTGCCATGGGGCAAGTACTCAGCTGACATCAGACACCAGGCTGTCTACCAGATCGGGGAGATGAATAGTCTGAGAAACTGTCACTTTATCTGGAACAATCTGCAGAGAGGTCTTGCTGCCATGTCTTGAACCAAGCCTTTCCTTTCTTCTCCAACTTGACTAAAGATGCTGTGGGTATCCATGTTGGTGGCTCCAATGGTTTGGTGCTGAAAAGAGAGTAAACATTTCCCAGATGTCTACCAGGGGAGAGGAAGGGAGTTGTGATTTCTTTCTTCCCTTTTTTTTCTTTCTTAAGTTTTTGCCATAGGGTGCATGCACTCACCAGAGAGTAACAGAGAGAAAGGCAGATACAGGGAAAGTGAGAAATTACCCCCCCCCTATGAAAATAGCCACACTGCAATTCCTTCTTCTCCATTCTTCTCTTGGGGTTTTGGGCATGTGCACACAGGTGCCGGGTGTGATTTTCAAGCTGCCAGGTCCAGGACTTGAACTGTGGTTGGCTATGTGGGAGTCTAGCACCTTAACCACCACGCCACCTGCTGGCCTCAAGGGGACTATGGTTTCTAAGTAAAAAGGTAGGGGGTGCATTTGAGGGAGTGGAATGAATGAGCAAAAGCATAACCATTGCAATGTGCTGGAATTTACTTAACAAGTTTGAAAAACTTGCAGTAGGGCATAGATGCCAAGAAGTGAATGGTTTCAGGGAAGAGGATAAGCTTGTTCCTGATTCAATGATCCTAAAGAAACAGAAAAGGACAGGGCTGTCTCTAGACCCCCTAGATTAACAGTAGAAAACCGTAAGCAATTTTGGACAAAAGAATTTCCTCTCTCAAATCAAAATTCAATAAAAGAACAGATCTTTTCTGCTCTCTGGAGACTGGCTTCCTGAAAAACAGGATAAGCATGATGATGAAGAAGCTGCCTCTGGAGGTCAAATGAGTCTGAGTTTGAGTCCCAGCCTTACCACTGCCTAGCTGTGTGTCTCAGGAAAGTTACCTAACCTGAGTCCTGTGTTTCTGGTGTTGAGTGGGAATATTAATGAAAATATATAAAAATAGAACCTACATTGTAGGTAGTAGCTACTGGTTCTTATTTTGCTTTCACTCCCACAATTTTGTGTTTCTCATCTCTAATGACCTCGTACTTCACTCTACCTCAGTCATCCATTCCCATGGTCACACCTCAGACATTGGCATCACCCATACAAGTGAAATCTTTGTAATCTCGACTTCAGACATCCACTCTCCAGCCTCCACCTCCCACACCATTGGCTTAATTTTCTTGTCAGTGGGTTTTTACACAACCTCCAATTCATCAACCTCCACTAGCCCATCAACTTGCATCTGCCACCATTTCCTTCTTCATGCAGTTTAGATACTGTGGTGTCTTGTTAGAATCACTCATTTGGCAATTGCCCTCAACTCCTTTTCTTTATCCTCTATCCATCATACTCACTTGCTCCAATCTCAACCCTGGATGAGCTTCCCCATTTGCCTTCTTTGCACATTATGCTAACCTAACATCATTGGTGAAAAAAAAAAATCACACAACCCAGTTGACTATTCTCATTTGAAATTCATAATCTTAGACTTCAGATCAACACTTAAGAAATTTTGCTTATGTTTGTCCACTAGCAGGCTTGCCTTTCCAATGCCCAAGAAGACCCTTTCTTTTATTAAAATTTGCCAGGGAACCAGCAGATGGACTCCAACATAATCGACCACTGCTTGAATCCTGGACCCGGAGGCTTAAAACTCACACTGGGTGCATGTGCATAGCTGCTCAAGACCCCAAGAGGAGAATGGAGGAGAATGGATTGCAGCATGGCCAGCCTTCCTGTTGGGTGATTTCTCACTTTCTGTGTCTCTCTGTCTCTCTGGTGAGTGCATGCACTCTATAGCAAAAATCTCTCTTTAAAAAAATATTTGGCAGAAGGCAAATATGTGCACTTTCAGAGAGAGACAGAGAGAAAAGGAAAGCTAGAAATCACCTCCATGGGGCATAGTCATGCCACAATCCCTTCTCCTTCATTTCTCCTCTTGGAATTTTGGACATGCGACCACATGTACCCATTATGTTTTTCAAGCCACTGGGTTCTGTGCTCAAACTGTGTAGTTGATCATGTGGCATCTAGCTTTGGTCATCTGATCAGTCTTTCTATTTTGAAACATTCTCCTCTCTTAGTTTCTGTTATATACCACACTAGAGGGTTCTTATCCTACTACAATGACCACTCCCTCTCAACGTCCTATGTTGGTTTCTTTTTGTTTTTGTTTATATATTTATTTATTGGGGCTGGCAGGTGGTATGGTGATTAAGATGTTGGTGGTCCCACATAGTTGACCACAGTTTGAGTCTTGGATCTGGTGGCTTAGTGAGAGAAGGAGAGAGAGAGAAAGTGTGAGTAAGCAAGCAGGTCTGAGACTCGAACCATTGTCAGCCATGTGGAAATCCAGCACCTTAACCACCATGCCACCTGCCAGCCCCTTCTATGTTGGTTTCTCATGTCCCCAACTTCCAAATATTGACATTCTCCAGGACTCTGTCCTCTGCTCTCCTCTCCTTTCTATCTATATCCTGTCTAGGTGATGACATCCAATGACCTCAAATACCATTTATATACTGAAAAATCTCAAATGTTTACCCAGACTTCATTCTGAAATCCACACTAACATATACAACTATTTAAAAGTTCTTTCCACTTGGATGTCTCATAGGCAACTCAGACTTAACATGGCCAAAACAAGATTGTGCTTCCTTAATCTTTCTCATTTTGATACATGGACCATCACCAC